>NW_015162586.1:111477-117101 GCF_001447785.1 Gekko japonicus
TCCTCGCACTGTCGAATGGACATAGCCCCATGGTTTCTTGAAAATATATATAAATGGTGCTGTATGTGTGAACAAACATACATATACATCAGAGTATCTAACTATAGCTGTTACATTTATGGACCAGAATTATGACAGAACCTCTAAAAATACTGTCATACTGGTTTTGTTGGATTGTAACTCTCTTCCTTTAAGTGAGGATTACTCCTCTGATGGAACACACCTTTGTCCCATGCTGTAGGCAATGCTCCCTTTAAGCTGTGGAGTCTTGTGAACAAAAATTCTACTTTGTGAGCTACTGGCATTAAAGTTGTGAGTGAGTGATTTGGCTACTGCATATATTAGTTTGTTCTGGAGTCGTCCTTCCTGAGCTAAGACAAAAATGTGTGAGCTGGAGGTTAAAAAAACTGTGAGCTAGCTCACAGTAACTCAGCTTAGAGGGAACACTGGCTGTAGGGCTCCTTTAACAGTATGAAGCTCCTTCAGCTGGTGGAAGAATACTCAGTTAGTGTAATGTACTCAGCCAGTTTGGTGTAATCTGGGAGAACCGGGTTTGATTCCCCACTCCTCCACTTGCACCTGGTTGGATGACCTTGGGCAAGCCATAGTTCTGATAAGAGCTGTTCTTGAAAAAGAGCAGTTTCTGTCAGAGCTCTCTCAGCCCCACCTACCTCACTTGGTGTCTGTTGTGGGGAGGGGAAGGGAAAGGAGTTTGTAAGAAGGATCTGAGACTCCTTTGGGTAGTGAAGGGTGGGGTATAAATCCAATCTCTTCTCCTCTTCTTCTTCTTAGTGAGCAGGACACTTTAGATACAACCCATGGCAACAATAGTACTCACCCATTGGCTCAAGAGCCACATATGGCTTTTTAGATGCCACCAGCGACTCTTCAGAGCACCATGCCCCAGTGTGACACCAGTCCCATGTTTCAGGAAAGTGGGTAAGGCTACTGCCCAGTGGGAGTTGTGATTGGCAGGTGGTTCCCACTTAGCAGAGAGGGGGGGAGAGAGAAAGAGAGGGAGAGGAAAGGAGATTCCAGCCATCCCATCTCTTGCAACATTTAGTGGATACCTTTAACACAGGGACACTTTTTAACATTAAGCCTAATTAATAGTTTGAAGAACTTGGAAACTTGAGCATTGTTTTGTGTCCTCAGTCTGACATGCAAGCCTTTCCCCACATTCCAGAAACACAAAACTGACAAAGGTTCAACAGGGGTGGGGGGAAATAGTCCTACATATTGAGAGGTACTCTGTTAATTTAAAAGGTTATTGTTAGACACATCTAATCTTGATACTTCAGACTTGTTGTATGTGTGTGGTCATGCAGCAGTCATTAGTACTTCAGAGACCAACAAGATTTTATGGGCATAAGCTTTCAAGAGTCAAAGCTCTCTTCGTCAGATACAGAAATCTGACTCTCAAAAGTTTATACCCATAAAACGTTGCCTGTGTGCAACTGGACTCAAATCTAGCTGGTGGTTCCCAGGAAGGCTCACATGAACACATGAATCTGCCTTATACTGAATCAGACCCATCAAAGTCAATATTGTCTACTCAGACTGGCAGCACCTCTCCAGAGTATCAGGTAGATAGGTCTGTCACATGACCTGCTACCTGCTCTTTTTAACTGGAGATGCTGGAAATTGAACATGGGACCTTCTGCATGCCATTGAAATGCTCTACCACTGAGCCATGGGCACAGAGCAACATTTACATTTTGTAAACAATTAAACACAACTGAATTTAACTGTATCTAACATTCTAGGGTATAAAAGCATCTGTGATGCAACTTTAAACAGTGAGAAACGGTAGGAGAATCATTATCAAAACAGCACTATCATCGTTAAGATGTATATTTATAGTCTGTAAAATTAGAATACTTAGCAAAATTAAAATATTCAGCAGAACTGAAACGTGAAACACTAGAAGCAAGACTGGGATTCAAAATTCTTGTGAGGCAAATAATAAAGTACTCATGTATCTCGGAGAACAGACAAGTCTTTATGTAGCCCCTGAAAGATAGCAAATCAGGTCTCAGCAAGCATTCAAGGGGAAGGCATTCCAAAAGCAAGTTGCTACGATTGAATGGATTACATTCCTAATAGTAATCTGTCTCACCTCTATGACAGAAAGAAGATAGATCAGGTCCTCAGAAAATTATCTCTTTGGGTGGCCAGGAACATATGGGTGAAGATGGTTGTTTAGACACCCTGGCCCCAGACATTTAGGAGCAGAGGTCCATCAGTGGCTATTAGCCACAATTAATAGATGGGAAACTATCAGAGGAATTTCACATTACCCTTTTTAAGCCAGTTTGAAGCCGTTTTTGATCTGTCGTGGAGTAAACCGGTATAGGGCTGCCATTTCACATGTGGATTTCCCCTACTGATAAACAGCTGGATCTGAAGCAGTTTGCCATTTCAGACTGCACTGCTTTTCCCTGTTTTTTCCTGCCATTTTTCGCCCACGCAGGTGATCTCCGGCTTTTTTTTTAGTGTTCGCTTTAGAGTGCTATAGCGCTATAACACAACACTCCAGGCATTCCAATGGGGTTGCTATAATGCCATTTTTGTTGTTGTGCAATAGCGCTATGGCACTCTAAAGCGAATGTTCAAAAAAAACCCCAGAAATCGCCCACACGGGTAAAAAACGGCGGGAAAAAGCATTTTGGATCCGGGAGAAGAAACTGAAGACTACTTGAAAGTGGTTTACAGATAAAACGGTTCAGCCCCATTTCCTGAACAGGACAGAAGCATTTGTGTGTGAAAGTACAAATATATTCCGGTAGGGAACCGGTTCTAAAACAGTTCTGTCTGAAATGTCAGACCAGAAACCATTTGGGAACCATTCCTGAACTGGAATATATTGCCTGTCTGAAATTACAGTGATGCTCTGTATTTCTTGGTGCTTGGGGGGCAACAGTGGGAGGGCCTCTAGAGTTCTAGCCCTGCTGCTGGACCTCCTGATGGCACCTGGGTTTTGGCCTGATCCAACATGGCTTCTCTTATTTTTATGTTCTTATGACTTTAAGTTAGAAATCAGCACTTTGAATTATGCCTAGAAGCAAGTAAACAGCCAGGAAAGTTGTTTTGACACAGCCAGGATATGACTTCTTGATTTGGTACCAGTTAGTAATCTTGCAGCTGCATTCTGCACCAATTAAAGTTTCTGAACCATCTTCACAGCAGCCCCAAACAGAGCACATTACAGTAAACTAACCTGATTCTACCTGCACAGGAAGGGAAGCGACAAGAGCATCAGCCTAAGCAGGTGAAAAATGCTATACTTGATCAAATAGATATGTATCTCCATATGAACCTTTGGAGTACCTCTAAGCTGTGGTTCTGCTCCTGCAAATGAAGTGCAGCCTTTTCTACAACAGACTGACTCTGCACTCCTGAGTTGGCTCATCAATAGAATATCCATCTTACAGAGACTGAGCTTCAAGCGATCGGCTTTCATCTAACCCATCAATGCAACAGTCCACATTACAATTTTAGAACTGCCTTTTGTTTTTGCTCTTTTGTCTTGCAACTTAACATGCACATGATTTTACTGCACCAAAAATTGCTTTAGGTGGTACATAACAGACTGTCATACTAGGGATTCACCAAGATGAACACAGACCACCAGCCAGGTACTGTAGCCTGCTACAGGCTTGACAACTGTCTTATCTTTGCTAGTCCAGGCCAACAGCAACAAACAGAAAGTGAATTAATCCCCTGGCTACCAAATATTCTGTTCTCGTTCTACTGGGAGACATTTTTGTGCAGACCTTAACAATATCATCATACACAGTCCTTAAGTAGCAAAATGACCAATTAATCCGGGTCATGCCCCTTTTGTGATACAAATATATATACGGGCAAGCAGGATTCTGCAAGGACTCTCTTATCCCAACCCCCCACTAGTTCCTTTTTCCCTTCCCTGTAAATCCTCATAGTTTTTTTTCCTGCTTCTTTCTCTCTGTCCCATCCTACTGCCAACCTACCTTTATCTACCTCTCTGTCTTCAGCTTTCCCTCTCCTCCCAGCAACCTCTACCTAGGACAACTGTGGCATAGTTGTGTGGTGCCAGTTGCTGGGCCGGGCCTACTTGCATAGTAGGAAATCCTCAAGGATTTGTGGGGGATGGCATGTCACTTTCCCCAGACTCCCCCTCCCATATTGTTTCCCCTCTCCCTCCTCTTGTCAAGCCCCATATCCATATCTTCCCCACTTTCCCTGCCCCATTCTCTTCTTCTCAGCTGTTCACCAACCTGACCCTTTATCTGCCTCCCATTTTCAGCTATAGTATTTATTTATTTATTCATTTCATACCCTGCCTTTCCCCACAGTGGGGACCAAAGTAGCTTACATCATTCTTCCCTCCTCCTTTTTATCCTCACAACAACCCTGCGAGTAGGGCTGCCAACCGACCAGTGGGACCTGGAGATCTCCCGCTATTCCAACTGATCTCCAGACAATGAAGCTCAGTTCCCCTGGAGAAAATGGCTGCTTTGGAGGGTGACTTTTGAGTGGCATTCTATCCTGCTGAGGCCCTTCCCCAAATACCACTGGGCTCCACCACCACCCCAATCTCCAAGGTCACCTAGTGAGCTTCCATGGCAGACAGGTGATTTAAGTAGTGGGCTCGCAGACCCTACTTTGAAGCTTTAGTCTCGCTCTTAATTGGCTCACTACATTGCTTTCTCTGTTAACAGTTTTCCTTTTCCCAAAACTTATTTCACAAGATAGAAACTGGTGCTCAGAAGCATCCATTTTGTTGCACAGACCTCCCGCTGTCTCCAGGCTTCCTTGCTGTCATTTCCCCTCCTTTCCCCCCAAATGGTAAATTAAGGAATGGGGGAGGGGAAGAAACTGGTGGGAAGCAAGGTAGGGAGTGCGAGAAGGCTGATGGGAGCTCAGCGGGCCCAGTTGCCCAAACTAAAAAAGGGGATATCTCTAACACCCTGTGTAATTTTGACCTTTTCAGCATTCAGTGGTTGATTGAATGCTGTCTTCTCAATTTCTCTAATTAGACTAGTCTTATTAAAATGGAACGTATGAAGGCAAGGACAGCCAATTAAATCAGAGAATGCTGAAAAGGTCACCTAGAGAATGAGATGAAAAATCTACAGCCTGATAATCATCACCTGCAACTGAATCCACCACAAAAAAAGCCATTCCCACAGCACAGAGATGTTATTTTCACAACAAACATGGCAAAAGAAAGCCATACAAAACTGCAACCAAATTATTAGATGCAGTGGTTTAACCAGGAAAGATAATGCAAAGGTCTATTTCATTCCCATCAAAACCATAGCATGAAATTATACAATTCCTTTTCAGAAGAAATAAGTTGCATACAAGATATTAGCAAATGTCACTCAAAGTTACCCTGACATTTTACCTTCATATCTTGATTCATGTCAGAAAAAGATGTTATAGATAATAAAGTTTTGGCAATTCATTAGGCTGTCATTATTGGTTATGATCTGCCTGTAATTAGGTATCAGTAGGGAACCTTTAAGAACCTATCTCTGTACTGTATACCTGGTAGAGTGCATATGTAGATAGATAGATAGATAGATATCATAGATAGATAGATAGATAGATATCATAGATAGATAGATAGATAGATA
>NW_015162586.1:117145-131300 GCF_001447785.1 Gekko japonicus
GATTGATAGATGATGGATGGATGGATGGATGGATGGATGGATGGATGGATGGATGGATGGATGGATGGATGGATAGATAGATAGATAGATAGATAGATAGATAGATAGATAGATATCCTCCTATTCTTGCTGCCTTGGATGCTGGTGTGAGAAAACTGTACATCATACGTTCTGTTTGTTCTTAAGGGGAAAAAAATTTCTTACACCATCAGCCATTTCAAATTACCATTTTTAAACCGTTATTGTCCAGTCATGGATTAAACCAGTACAGGGACGGCTATTTCACACAGCCTTTCCCTTCCGGTAAGGAGCCGTCTCTGAAGCCGTGTGTCATTTCAAACTGTGCCACTTTCTTTTCCCACCATTCCCCCCCCCACGCGCACACACACACACACACGATCTCCCTGATAGGGTTTTTTTAAACATTCTATTGGGAGAACTATGGCTCTGAAGCAGGAGCACAAACCAGCACCATAGTGACCCCACTGAGATGCCTGGACTCCATTTAGATACACTACTGCTGTCACCTGGAAAAAAGGAGCTCACTGGATACAGAGTTCAAGCACAGGGGGCAGGAGAACCTGACAGTTTTGAAACCCAGGAAGCTTTCCTTCCTTCCTTAATTCCCACAAACCATGGACTGTGTGTGCTTGTGTGTGTGTGTGCGCCTGAGTCTACACTTCCTCTAAAGCAAACTTTAAAAAAATCAATCAAACATCTGTCTCACCATTCACTTATGCCCCTGATCTCCCACTTAAACAAGCTGTCCAATCAGCTCCTTGTTTCCAGGTGACAGCAGTAGCGAATGTCAGTGTATTTAAATGGAGTCCAGGCATCTCAATGAGGTCACTATGGCACTGGTTTGTGGTCCTGCTTCAGCGTCATAGCACTCCCAATAGAACATTTAAAAAAAAAAGGATGATTGTGCGCAGGGAGACAAAGGGCACAAAAAGAACTGTCATCACAGGAAGCGCTATGGGGCACCCTATAGTGCTTCAGAAGTGGTAGAAAGGCTTGAAGACTGGAGGAAAGCAGTTTGAGTCAAAAACGCTTCAGGCACGCTTCCAGAACGGGACAGAAGCATGTTAGACTGAACAGGTAAATATATTCCATCAGGGACCAGTTACTAAAATGGGTTTGTCTGAAATGGGAGGGGGGGGGGGGGACTTTAGTGACCAGTTCCTGAAATGGAATACTTAAGCTGTCTGAAATTGGCCCATATGTTTTTATGGATACTACATTTATGGTTGTCAGCTCTGTTGGAGGCGGCACCTGGGGAGGGCAGGGTTTGTGGAGGGGAGAGACCTCTGTGCGGCAGAATGTCACTGAGGGACTCCAGAACTGTGAAAATGCAGAGGGAAGGCAGATGTGCAGAAGCACCCAGCCGAAACTAATTCCAATGCTTGTGGAACAACAGCCACGAAATCCAAGAGGAATTCAAGAATGTGGAAAAGCCCTGGGTTAGGATGGAGAGAGATTGTAGAAAGTGTCCAGCCCTCATGGTAGACAGAGGAAGAGGGGGAGAGAGAGAAGGGAAGTGACCAGAAGAAAGGTGCCCCTGAGAGAAGCATTCAGGGTAACAAAGGGAAAACAGCAGGAGTCGACAAAGGAAAGGTCAGAGTACCTTATCTAGCCCTTTTCTAACTCTCTATAGCCCTTCCCTGATACTCCAAAGTCTATGATAGCATTAAGCGACACTACACGGTATATTCCTTCCAACACTGAGGCCCCTGCCACACGGCAGGGGAAAAGCCTCTTAAGGCGCAGCTTTTAAAAGCCGCGCCAACGTTGAGACGCCGCGGCGGGATCCCACAGATCCCCTGGCCGCGGCGCCTTTTCTCCCCAGCGCGATCAAACGCCGGGGAGAAAACACGGCCCGAACGGGAGCCGGCCGAACTGCGCATGTCCAAGCATGCGCAGTTCAGCTCCGGGCCGGGGTTGAGCCGGCGCAAGGAAGCGCCGGCAATCAAACGCCCGGCTTGAAGCGCGCCTACAAGTTGAACCACCAAGGTAGGTGGTTCAGTTTGCGGCGGATTTGGGCGGGGAAGGACAAGTTCGGGCACGGAAGCAGGACGCTTCCCAGATGTTGTGGTGTGATCGCGCTGCTTTGATCCGCCCCCGAACAGGCCCGCAACTGGCCCAAATCCCCTGGTGTGGACGGGACCTTAGTAAGGTGTAATTCTGTTTAGGATTACATCGTTAATCGCCTCTCAAATTTCTATATATTCACTGGTAGCATTAGGATAGAACTTGAAACCAAAAACGGAGGACAGATATTTTTCATTTATTGTTGTTCACATATACTGTTACAAGCATTTTGGTTCTACCTGTTTATGCTTCTGGTGTTGGCAGTTAAGTTTCTTTTGTACCGTTTATATATAATTTATACACTTTCCCACATCTTTTCAGCTGGTAAAAACATGCAGGAAGAGCCACCCAAAAATGTAATATTGGTGATCATGGGACTTGCATGAAAAAAATCTCCCCGGGATGGGGGCTGTTAAAAGGAGACTTGAGCATGATGGAGTGGAAAAACAAGCTAGCATGCCATTTATATACATTCTGTGCACAAACATGGCAAGATGTGCACATTTTATGGGAAATGTTTGGAAACTCAAAACTGTGTGGAAACAAAGATTCATGGTCTCATTTCAAAGAAGAGAAAAGCAAAACTTGAAACTGAGTTGAACAAGTAGGTATGATAAATTCAATAACTCCCTTATGACAAAGTGATGCATTTCCACATGTAGCAGAGGCTCCAAATAGCCCTTCATTGTAACAGCCCTTACAGATTACACAGACCCAGACATTAACAGCAGAACATTTTTTAATGAGTATTTTGTGTGTGTACATGCTTGCGAGCCTGGAAGTCATGGTGACTTCTGGTGACCCCTAGTGGGGCTAGGGTGTTTCAGAGAGGTGGCTTATATTATCTGCCTCTACATCCTGGCCCTGATATTCCTTGGAGGTTGTCCTTCCAAGTACTTGCCAGAGTCGGCCCTGCTCAGTTTCCAAGATCTGACGAGATCGGGCTTGCCTGGGCTATCCAGGTCAAGGCTACAGCAGAACATTTTTGAAACGATGAATGAAAAATATAGTACTCATAATTGGGAAGTAATTAGGGATGCTCAAGCTCATGCCAGTTCAGCTCACTTCTGCTTGCTGGACCTGAGCAGGGCACCTTTTTCTGAGGGTCTGTTCAGCTGTTTATGAGCCACCCAAGCCTGTTCAATTGATTATTTTTCGATGTAATCAAACAGAACAGCACAATGGAAACTGGCAGCATTTCATATATATGTGTTCTTGCAAAGCTGAATGGGAGTCGTATTGCCCCCAAAGCCTTTTGCCTACACTGTCAATTGTTTCTAAAACAAAAGCTGGCAACATGCGTATTTATTTTATTTTATTCATTTGATTTGTACCTTGCCCTCCCCGCAAAGCAGGCTCAGGGCTTGGCTGGGCACACTGCGTAGCTAGCCACCAACCTGCATGGAAGCTGCTTGAGTCCAGTTGTAACAAACTGAGGAGCTCTGAGGATTACAGTTGATAGGGACTGTGATAAAGGGGGTGTCTGTAGTGTTAAGAAACAGATGCCTACAGTGGGTGTTGCTAGGCAACCATAACAAACTGCATTTCTACCAGTAAAAGGCAAGGGGAGGGGACAGGGCCTTTTCAGGACTCTTTTGGCCTTTGGGGGAAGACTTATTGGGGTGACTTGATACCAGGTGAATTAATGTCTCACCTTGGTCTGGCTGCTTGCTAATGTCCAATAACAGCTGCCCCATAAAAGCCAGTGTGGTATAGTGGTTAGAGTTTCAGACTAAGAACTAGAATCCTCATTCTGCCCTGGAAACTCACCCAGTGACCTTGAGTCAGTTACACAGAGGAATTTCAGACAGACAATATAATCCGGAAGAGGAACAGTTCCCAAAAGGTTTCTGGTCTGTCATTTCAGACAGAACCGTTTTAGAACTGGTTCCCTACCGGAATATATTTGTAATTTCAGACACAAATGATTCTGTTCCATTTAGGAAATGGGGCTGAAGTGTTTTACCTGTCAACTGCTTCCAAGTAGTCTTCAGTTTCCTCTTCCGGTTCCGATGCACTTTTTCCTGCTGTTTTTCGCCCGTGCGGGCGATCTCCAGCTTTTTTTAAAACGTTCACTTTATAGCACTATAGCACTATAACGGTATAACACTATAATGGAACAGCATTATATCAACCCCATTAAAATGCCTGGAGTGTTGTGTTATAGTGCTATTGTGCTATAAAGTGAACGTTCCCCCCCCCCAAAAAAAGCTGGAGATTGCCCGCACGGATTGCCCGCACGGGCGAAAAACGGTGGGGGGAAAGTGGGAAAAAGTGGTGCAGTCTGAAATGGCAAGACCGCTTCAGATCCAGCTCTTTACCGGAAGGGGAAAGCCATGTGTGCAATGGCAGCCCTATACCAGTTTACTCCACGACTGATCAAAAATGGCTTCAAAATGGGTTAAAAAGGGTAATGTGAAATTCCTCTCACTCTCAGCCTAATTTACCCCACAGGTGGGGCCAAGATTGACCATTATGAACACCTGGATGCCTCCCCCCCACCTGGGCCAACCAGCCCTCTGACAGAAGGGCTGATCTCGACACACCAAAGCCCTGCACAGGGTGGGAGAGGTGGCATCCAGCCATCCAGGGGAGACAGAGCTCAGCCTACCATATGTCAGGTTGGGAGCTGGTGGCATCTGTTTCCACCTGCATGAAGTGAGGTAGATGCTGGTGCCCAGCCCAACCAAGCCCCAAATGAGGTAATGCAGGCAGTAGTGCCTGGCACAGTTGAGCCCTGCACAAGGTGAGGAAGATGGTGGCACCTGCCTGAGCCCTGGGTCAGGTGAGGCTAAGCAGACAGCATCAGCCACCCAAGCCCCGCACCAGGCAAAATGAAGAAGGTGGCACCTGGCTAAGCCCTGTGCAAGGCAAGGCAAAGCAGACTGTGTTGCCTGCCTAAGCCCTGCTTCAGGAGATGGGAAGCAGAACACGGTGCCCGGTGAGTTGAAGCAGATGGCAACACCCAGCTGAGCCCCATATGAGGTGAGGTGCAGAAGATGGTGGTGTCCAGCCCAGCTGAGCCCTGCACAAGGTGAGGTAAACAGTGGCAGCTGGGTAAGACCCACATAAATCAAGGCAAGGAAGATACCGGTGCTCAAATGAGCCCCACATGAGGCAAAGCAGGGTGGAGGGCAGAGGGGTGGTGCTTGGGTTGGCCCAGCTGAGCCCCGTGTGAAATGAGGGAGCTGTTCAGTTGGTATTGCCATCTTATAGCTCACCTTGGATTTGCCAACTCTGAGTTGGGAAATGCCTGTAGACATTGGGGTGGAGACTTGGGGGGGGCTTTGGGGAGGGGAGGAACTTCAATGCATTATAATGTCATAGAGTCCGCCTTCCAAAATGGCCATTTTCTCCAGGGGAACTGATCTCTGTCACCTGGAGAACAGTTGTAACCCCAGGAGATCTATAGCCATCACCTGGAGGTTGGCAATGCTATCAGCCAAGGTGCGGGAGACAGTGCCCTGTGTGCATGAGACAAGGGAAGCAGCACCCGGCTTGCCTGGGTTAAGGAAAGGAGCATGTGGACAACTGGTTAGGCAGGCTGCCTCTTCCACCTCCATTTCTCTGCATCCCTTTGGGGATGGAGTCAGAGCGGGCTGGGGGAGGGACCCTTTTCCCAGGGTTTTTCATTCCCAGGCTGCCCCCGCTTGCAGGGTTGTTCTGAGGATAAATGGAGGAGAATAAAGTGCTTTGAGTACTTGTTTTGGAGAAAGGTGAGCTATAAGTGAAATACTAAATATAGCTGAAGATGGAGGAGCAGGTAAAAATTGGGTGGGTGGGTGGGCTAGACGGCGAGAATGCCATTCACAAGTCCTTGCCAGTTCCCCACAGTACACCTGGACCTGCCCTGGCACTGTGCAACTGGACCATAGTTTTCCTGGGTAGAGGGTGACAGGAGTAGAGTAGGGTGACAAACTGAAGGTGGGGAGATAAAGGTAGGCTGCGGTCACACGGAGCATTAGGCACGCTAGAAAGACGGAAGATAGGCGGATTTTCTGGGCGCGATCTCACCGCCACATCTGGGAAGCGTAGAGCTCCTGTGGCTCACCCGAGGCTTCACTCCGAAGATGCGCTGTAAAAAACTAGTACCTCCGAGGAACTAGTTTCCGGAAACCATGGGGCATGGGTGGGCGTCTGATCGCGTTTCCGGTGGTAGTTCCGGCGCCCGCCCATGTCCCCTCACAAAGAGGGTTCCCCCCACAAGTCTCCAAGGATGCGCACAGGCACCCAACGGAGCATGCGCACACTTTAGTTAAAAAAAACCCCACAACCCCGTTTGCCCTGTGGCCCTGCTTCTTTGCAGCGCCGCAGGATTGTCCTGTGATCGGCACCTCCCCCCTAACCACGGGACCTCCGCGGGACCTCCACAGGACGTCTGCTCGCACAACCGTGCATTATTTTGCCCCAGGGCAAACAGCCACACTCCCCCCCCCCCACATTTTCCAGCCCGTATGACCGGGGCCGTAGAGTGGCTAATGGATGGGAAGGAAAGGAGGCAGGAAAGGGGGAGAGGCTATGGGGCCTTCAAAGAAGGGGGGGAGGAAATACTATGGGAGAGGGAAATTCACTTCACAAGTATTTCCAAATTCCCATCTGTCATTATTAGATTTTGGTGCCCATTTGCAATGGTACAACCTCAAACAAATGCATATGTTGCAATGTAAATGGGAATATTATATTTTTGTGCCATAGGTACTGTTCTCTTAAACTAAAGGTTCTATGGTCCTAAAATTTACATCGGGCATGAACTATTCAAAACGAATAACTTTTTCGGTCCCACAGATTAGTTAAACCTCTCCCACTGATTTTTTTTTTTTTTAAAAACGCCTTGACATGAGGAATCATACTCATAATACTATTATTTAAATCATTACAAAATGAAGATTATTAATAACTAGGAAAAAGGCCCGTTGTAGAAATAAATACAATGGCCTCTAAAAAGAGGCTCTGGGTGGGTGCCCCGGCCTTGGACACTCAGTGTCAATTTGCTGTGGCGACCTCAGCAGGGTATAATGACACTGAGTCCACCATTTTCTCCAGAGGAACTGATCTCTGCTACCTAAAGAACAGTTGTAATTTTGAGTGATCTCCAGCCCTCACCTTGAGATTGGCAACAGTGGTTCCACAGAAGGGAATAGTTGGTTTGGAGGGTGGAGTCTATGACTTTGTACCTGTCCGAGGTCCCACGCCTCCTGAAACCTCACCCTCTCCAGACCCCATCCCTCACATCTCCAGAAATTCCCCACCTGGAGTTGGCAACCCTATCTCCTTCCCAGCCAATCATCAACCTACCTTTATTTCCCCCTCACTCTTTAGCTTTCCACCCCCCACACACCTGCAGCCTCTCCCATGCTCTGAAGCCCTGACTTCTACATCACATTGGCTGTCATGGGGGCCACCTCAGCAGCATATAAGGATACAGAGCCCACCATTTTTTCCAGGAAAACTGATCTCTGCCGTCTGGTAAGCAGTTGTAATTCTGAGTGATCTCCAGCCCTCACCTGGAGATTGGACACATTTTACCTCAGAAGAGCAAATTGTTTAGAAAGAGGCAAAAGCCAATAAAGTCGCATATGCAAACGACCTCTGTGTTCCGAGGCAAAGGCCAATGAGGCTGCATATGCAAATAACCTCTGTGTTCTGACTGGCTATGGGGGGGAGAGGAAGAGCAAAATGTTTAGAATGTTGGAGGCAAGACTCAGGCAAAGCAGCCTGTGGCTAGAGAGACCCTCTGAATGACAGATCAGAGAGCGTACTGATTTTGGAGCGTGTGGAATGTTCTAGAGAAGTGCCACCACCATTCGGCTTTTATTTATAAGGGAGATAGGAAACAGTTTGCTTTAGCACTGGCTCTAATGCTTGGTGTAAACACGATCACTAGACAAATTTTAACATTTCCTTTCCTGGAAAAAAGATATTTTTGTCTTCTCCCTACATGATTTACATTTAGGCCTCAAAAAAGGAAAGTACTTAACACTAGTTATATTATGCATGCTCCAGCTGAGAGACAGAACGGCAGCTATTTTAGTCAGAAACTATATTGGCAATATTAGAGCTAGATAAGAAGAGGCCAGCTGAGTGACAAGTGTTGTCAGCCGGTCACACTTTTCCCTCATGGATACAAGATGAAGAAAAGGGCTAAACCGTGTGGGGTGCTGTGAAGCAATCTGGATTGCTGTGGACTGTCATCACAGAAGCTGAGAGCTCTCAGCTTCATCCACTTCTTCACTGTACTACCCAGGAATAAGCCTTGTAAGGAATCATTCTCAGAAACAAGAGAGAGAGAGAAAGAGCATAGAGAGGCGCCCTTCATTCATTTCTCATGTTTGGTCAGGTGTCGATAGTTTTGTGTGCCCAAAACTTAAGTAGAATTGCCTAAAATGAGCGATTAAAATGCCTCAGAACTTGAAAGACAGGTATGCTCTCTGTGGCACTTGACAGAGAGGCAAACAAGCAGCACATAATTATGCTGTTAAATGGGTACCAAGAGTGATTTACATACTGTGTAAAGAGGCAGCAATGATTCATGACTGGCATGAGAAGCTTCACAGAACGCATCAATTCATTTCCCCCCCACTCAAAAACGCCGAAAGATCATCTGGAGGTTCAAATCCATTTTGCTGTGCGCCATTCAAGCATTCGGTCTACACATATAACAGCTGCTTCTAATATATGATGGTTCATTATGAAATACCTGAACTCTCACAGTACTGCAAACAAGGTAGGAAAAGGAAGACGGGTGCCACCAGGAGCAATTTGAAAATCCAAACACCTCCTTTTTTTGATATTGAGCAGGGGAAATGCACAGGTGGCCCAAGACGTTTTGCTGCCTGAGGCAGGGAAGCCATGGAGGCCAATCATAAACAAAATAATTGGTAAGCTGCTGCACTTCACAGCTCAACTTTATGCATCTGTACTTGAAGGAAGCTCCATTTGTTCAATGGAGCTGATCCTGCACTGACTTAATTATGCCCAGGATTGCACTAACCCAATTTTTGCCTAGGGATGAAGGGCATCTAGTTTGCCTAATGGTAAAGCTGGGTCTGACTTCTGCATGAGATTCCAGATCCTCTGAAAACTTCAGCTAAGGTTCAGCCGTTTGAGAAAGTGTGGTTTTTCCCCCCTTATATTTTCACCAAAATTCTTCTGGAGAAAGATTCTCCCTGGATACAATCCTGTGGGATTTTTATTAATTTCTCACGATTAAAACAAACATTTACAAAAGATGCCCAATTGGTTTGCCAGCCTCCAGGTGGGGCTTGGAGATCTCCCGCTTTTACAACTGATCTCCAGCTGACAGAGATCAGCTCCTCTGGAGAAAATGGCTGCTTTGAAGGGTGGACCCTGTGGCATTGTACCATGCTGAGGCCCCTCCCCTCTCCAAAGTCCGCCCTCTCCTGGATCCACCCCCAAAGTCTCCAGGTATTTTTCAACCCAGACCTGGCAACCTTATGCCTGAACCATTACCTGGCATGCATGGTCATGGAAAACATCATCTTGCAAGGACACAGATTTCTTTCCTCCAATCACCCAGAAGCATGCTAGACCAGCTAAGAAGTTCTTTTCTCTGAATCTTATAAAATCTTACAGAACCATTATTCCACTAGCTTTGATGCTGGCTCCATTGATAGCGCTATTGACCTATGGAGCTGTGGGTAGACTACAGCCTTTGACATAGCAATACTCAGGTGTCCTTTTCCCTCCTTTTTTATCAACACAGATTTTCTTGGTTGATAGATAACCTGAGGCAGGGAAACAGCTAGAATACAGGGAGTACTTGCTCTCACAAAAGCAGATACTGTGAAAGCGGCAACAAAGAAATCTTTATTTCTTTGTTGATGCTGCTAATATGACCTACTATAGCACAGCAAGATACCCGTTGTCCTATTTACCACAGCAAAGACTGGGTTTGTTTGGATGGCAGGACAAACAGGGATAAATGTGTGAGAGAGGCTGCTGCTACATCTTCCTATTGCTTTAAAGGTGGAAGAATGGAATCTGGACCCCAAGATGACCTACTTGATGCAGATTCAATAAGCACTAGAAGATTTCTATGATGAGTGGACTAGAGAAAATGGGTTTTATTCCCCAGAAGAGAGGCCCATCTGTTGCCCGCTATGAAGAGTTTTGAATCCATATGCTGGACAGTTTTTGATGCAGCTGGCTTAATGTTGGGGCTACCAACTTAGTGTCTCATTACACAAGATGTGTGATATGATCTGGGATGGGGGGAAAAACCAACCCAACTCATGTCAAACATGTGGCTGAGGACTCACCTTTAAAAGTACCTTCTGTCTCCCTTCTGCTGTGCCTCCTGATGTGTTGGGAGGAGAGGCTTCAGATTTTCCTCCATTCCACCCTGATCCCTTTCTGCAGCTAAAAAATGGTAGGGAGTGTGAGGCTAATCATTTGCAATCTGACATAGCATTAGCTTGCCATGCCATGACAGTTCAGTGGTGGGAATGGGTGGAAATGGTTACCAATGCTCCCTCCAGGGGTGTCGAACTCACTGGAAACGTGTTATTTAAAGTTTTAAAAATCTTTGTGTTTGTCTGTGTCCTTTATAAAGTTTATATCTCTGCTACCTGGCATTACCTTTTATGACACACATGGCCCGGCCCAACAAGGTCTCATTTATGTCAGATCCAGCCCTCATAACAAATGAGTTCAACACCCCTGCACCTTGGGAGCAAAAATTCTACTTTGTGAGCTACTGGCATTAAAGTTGTGAGCGAGCGATTTGGCTACTGCATAAATTAGTTTGCTTAGTTTGCTCTGGAGCCATCCTTCCTGAGTTAAGACAAAAATGTGTGAGCCAGAGGGTAAAAACCTGAGCTAACTCACACTAACTCAGCTTAGAGGGAACACTGGGTGTTGTCACTATGACTTGTCATCATTTCCAGCCCAAACCTTGGAAGTTAAATCACTGTGTCACAGTGACCATCAAACATGATCTGACCAGCAAATCATTAAGTCACATGCAAAATGTACGTGAAAATGGGAACCGGTAATAGATTACCTGACAAGACATGAAATAATCCCATCTAATCCACAGTATCATAATTAGTTATTTGTCTGAACACATCATCAAACAATAGAGAAGACCAAAAGGCAAACTAACACACTTAGTACATTCTACCCAATATGAATCCCACTTTCTGGCACTTTAGTGATAAACTAGATAACTTTTTGAAAACTGTTATGATAGTTGGTAAAGTCATTTGGGTGACTATGTAGGTTGCATAATTGTAAACTTGTAACACTTGGTTTATATGTGTATTTTTTGTATTTATAAAACAAATTAAAAACTTTTTAAAAAACAACAACCATGATCTGACCACAGTGAACTGGGAGATTTCTGGAGCACCAACACAACCTGGCAATACCACTTCTGGTTTTCAGCTGGAAATGACATCAAGGTGCCATGCAACATCATTCCCCCCTCCCAGATTTCCCCCCACTGCTCATTCAAGGAGTGGTGGGGACCAGAGGATCATAGCATTGCCATCAGTGTTCCCTCTAAGCTGAGTTAGTGTGAGCTAGCTCAGGTTTTTACCCTCTGGCTCACTCATTTTTGTCTTAGCTCAGGGAGGACGATTCCAGAGCAAACTAAATTATGCAGTAGCCAAATTGCTCACTCACAACTTTAATGCCAGTAGCTCACAAAGTAGACATTTTGCTCACAAGACTCCACAGCTTAGAGGGAGCATTGCCAGCTCAGGATTGGGAAATTCTTGGAGATTTGGGGGTGCAGCCTGGGGAAGGTGGGCTTTGTGGAGGGCAGGGACCACAATGAGGTATAGTGCTATAGAGTCCATCTTCCAATGTAGCCATTTTTCCCCAAGGGAAACTGATCTCTCTAGTCTGGAGATCAGTTGTCATTCTAGGAGACCTCCAAGCCCCACCTGGAGCCTGGCAGCCCTAGATGATTGGTAGTGGACCTCCCAGTAAAAGCAGGTAAGTGGCATCCCTAAATTTCATCCGTGTCCCGGGTAAACATCTTTGTCTGCAATCAAAAATATAAATAAACATGAACAGTGCCAAAAGCTGTCCTTCCTTTTTCTCAAAATTCTCATACGCTATCTACAAATCTTTCTTATAGGAGAAAAAAATGGCATGCTAAGCATGCCTTGTGCAGAATGCACAAAAAACCTGAAAGTTAACATAATTAAAATGCTTATAAACATGCCTGGTATTGCTGTTTACCAAGCCAAAATTTAATTATCAGAAACATACTGTAGTGTATGTTGTCTTTTGCAAATATATGAGCCTGGCTGTAAATAGCTTGTTTCCAAGCTGTGTGTGCATAGTTATGTGCCCATCTGTAAACATTTTATTTAATTGATTTTTTCAAGTCTTTAGACTCTGCTTCTGAGACTTCTAAAATGTAGTTAATTAAAATCTGCAGACTTAGAAACAATTACCTGGCACCCTCTTTGTAATATTTTTTTTCAATAGGGAGGTATTTGGAGTGGTGTTGTAACAATTAACGTAATTATAGCTAAGTGCGAAGTAATGGGGAGTTAAGGTACAAAGGTGAGAGCTTATCTCAGAGAAAGTGTTTTAATAATGTATAAATTGGCTTAGATTGAAGTGAAGGGCATCTGGGTCAAAGAGGGCTGCAGGGCCTAGCAATCGAAACAGAATACAGAATATGCAGATACATTTTGATCCAAAATAAATGCAACCCCCCCCCACACACACACACACTTTGTTTGAGAGTTTTCAAACCCAGCACTGACAACATAAGGACAAACCATTAGCATTTTATTTGGGGCTATAATTTGTGCTGGAACCTAGCAAACCTGCATTTTGAACATTTCCTTCTAAAATAATACATATATTTACTATAGATCTTGTAGCAGTTGTGTAGTACTTGGTCCTCCGTGATTTCTCTCGCAGCCTGGGGACTGCACTTTGGGAGAGGTCATGTACACATGGTCACTGAATACACTGTCTGAACAAATGGAGATGGAGAGAGGGTATGAATGCTCTGGACTTGCCCCCTTCCTCTGCGTGATCACCAGCTCATAAGTATGATGCCTATGTGCAGAGGAAGTGTCTGTATGTATGTTCCCATGATTGGCAAAGTTTGGAAAGCAGCATTCCTGATCATGGGGAAGGAACATACATGGACAACCTCCTGCATGTGCTTCAACTGCGCCAATAATCTGGCGATCATGCAGAGCTTCTGCCCACTGTCCCTCCTTACACATCCAGTCCATCCGCAGAGGAGTCATATGCAGAGGGCTAGTTACTGTTGCAAAGCGGTTGTTCCCTGGACAAAGAAAGAAAGAAGAAGTATAGGGTATAGGTATGCCAACAGGCAAGGATGCTGTGTGGATTCCATGTTTCTCTGTAAGCACCACATTTTATTACAAATACAGAACTGTGTAGATTCATCCTTGGGGGGGGGGAAATCACATGTGCAAAACAGTTGATTTACCAACATCAAAACAATTTTCCCCCAGTTTATTTCCTGCAGGAATCTCAAATTGATCACTAGAGGAAGCAAAACACATGCAGAATAGGGGGAAAAACCCCAAAGAAACAGGAACTTAACAATGAGTAAAATGAGAATGCAAAAAAGCCCTAAGTGATGCCATCTTTCATCCATCTTATGGCCGGCTCTTACTAGCAGGGGTCATTTCGTAGAAAAAGAGGTGCAGGAGCTCATTAGCATAACTCATTAGCATAACTTACTTGCATATGCCACAGCCCCTGACATCACCGGAAGTGTGTCAGAAGGCAACACCCACCACTCAGGCTCCACTGGACTGTTTTGGATTGCTAGCTATGGGGGGGGGGAGTGCAGATTTGCCCCAGTAGAGGAGGGAGAGCTTGTACCTGAATAAACCTTGGCCTTAAAGGAGCCACTGGACTGTTTTGGATTGCTAGCTGAGGGGGGGGGGATGCACAGATCTGTGTAGGCAGGCAGGCAGGAAAAAAGAGAAGGAAAGGAGGAGAGAAAGAAGGAAAGAAAGAGAAGGAAAGAGGGAAAGAAAGAGGGAGAGAAGGAAGGAAGGAAGGAAGGAAGGAAGGAAGGAAGGAAGGAAGGAGGGTA
>NW_015162586.1:131319-146475 GCF_001447785.1 Gekko japonicus
GAAGGAAGGAAGGAAGGAAGGAAGGAAGGAAGGAAGGAAGGAAGGAAGGAAGGAAGGAGGCTTCTTGCTCCTCGTGGCCTGGGGCTGCTGGGAGCAGCAGGTGGGGGTTGCTGCATGTGCCTGCCCCCTGGGCTCTTTACTGCTGGAGCTCTGCTCCTGTGCGCTCCTGCAGGAAATGACCCCTGCTTACTAGTCTATGGACTGTTGTCAAAATCACTGATCATTCTGTTTTAAGCTCTTTCATGCTCTGGCTTGCTTTTATTGCTTGTTTTATTGGCAATGTTTTTATTACTATTGATTTCATTAAAATGTTTTTATAGGTATGATTTGTTTTGTTGTTTATACTGTTTTCATTGCAAGTTGTGTCAAGCAAGTCTGGAAAGGAGACATACTAATTATCTAAGTAAATCTTGTATAATGATAAAAGGATCAGTCTAACTTTGTAGTTGTCTATGGCAGGCATGACTCCCCAGATCTTCCAAATCCTGGTCTGATATGCTAACCAGTAAACCACACTTCCTCCCTAATGCATGAATGCATGTGCCCTCCTGGGGAATTCCTGTGCTAAATCCTAATCCCAGGCCATTACATTCTTAGTCCAAGCTCTGGAATGCTTTACAAAAGCAACGAATGGGGCACTTGCATAGCTCAGCCAGCCCTTCACTGTGGTCATCCAATGGCTGTGGCTTTTGCTTTTTCAATGTGAAAATTAATGCCATTACTATCATATGAGACCATTCAGGAAACACTTAGGATCTGGTCCAGTCAGATTTGTTGCTGATGCAAGAGGGAGGAGGGAGCCTGTTTTGAGCTTCAAAATGGCTATTCTGGAAGATCAAAAAGACTTGTGTGGACAAAAGGAGGCTAATGTACATATTACAAAGAGCTAAAGTATATGTTGTGCTTGTAGCTGGACATCACAAGGCATCAGATGTTCAATGTGAGTTCAGTGCCTCCCAGATTCATGCATGCCATTTTCTCTTTTGACACATGGAGCTGCCTTATATTGAATCAGACCCTTGGTTGATCAAGGTCATTACTGTCTACAGCCCTTCCCATGGTGTATGGGTAACCATGGTGTGTTGGTAGAAGCAACTTCAGTACCCACACCCAAAACCATTTTTGCTTCCTCAAACCACTGGAGCTGCTATTGGCTCTATTGCTAATCTTAGGCCCCTGCCACACAGCAGGGAAACCACGAGGCAAAAGCGCGGCTAATAGAGCCGCTCCAACGTTGAGACGCTGTGGCGGGATCCCACGGATTCCCTGGCCGCAGCGCCTCTTCTCCCTGGCAAGAGCAGACGCCGGGGAGGACGAGCCCGATGGGAGGGGAAGGCTGCTGAACTGCGCATGCCCGAGCATGCGCAGTACGGCCGGGGGCTGGGATGTGGCGGCGCAAGGACGCGCCGCCGATCCCACGGCCGGCTTGGGGCGCTCCAGACGGCTGCAACCACCTAGATAGGTGGTTCGTTTTTGCAGCGGGGTATCACCATTTGGGCCGGATCAGGGACGGAGACGGCACGCTCCCCAGATGTTGAGGTGGGATCGCGTCCGTTTGCTCCGCCCCTGTTCCGTCCCGCTCCCGTCCCAAATGGGCTCGTATGAACGGGGCCTCTATATGCAGGCATATAAGTAACATGAGTTCTCAAATGGAGCAAAAATGGCACTGGGAGATGGGAAAAGGTGAAAGCCACTCAATCTGTATGTCATGGTTGCAAGCAGAAAAGGCCACACATGAGTCCAGAAGGAACTCCCATTGAATGTCTGATAACAGTACCCTTGTGTCGTCCACCAACAGATTCAGGAACTTTGTAATGTGCAGATTTGCCCTAGTGACATGGAGGAATTGGGCAAGATTATTCCCCCTTTAAATACTGCTCCATTCCCATATGATAAACATGAGGAAACATAAAGAAATTAATTCAAAAGTTTTATGGCACAACATAGCAAGGCCTCTAGTCTAATTCTTTCTGGGCCAAACTTGCATCTTTATGAAAACTATTAGTTTGAATTACTTGAGGGATTGCATGGTATAACCATGGAAAGAAGACATAAATACAGTATAAAGTAGTGAGAGTATGATTTGAATTGGACCTTAAAAAGGACAGCCAAGTCTAAGTAGATCTCCAGATACAGAGAATATACAAACTAAACAGTAGCATTAAAAAAAACCCCAGTCTTTTTCTTTACAAGAATTCAGCCGTGAGAGAACTTTTAGTAGAAGAGTAATAGAATCAGGAACTGTGTATCCTATGAACAAATAGAAAGTTAAGCAGAAACCTGAAGCTGGGTTAAAAATAAAAGCAACAATACTGACAGCCTCAGAGGATCAAGGTATAGGGAAGCTATTTCCAGATATTCAGCAATTATCGTATCACCCTAGAAAGCAACAGGGAAAGTACCCAAAATAATTAGTACTTATTATCATGGGGCTCTAGAGCTAGGTTTTGCCCTATAGCTATGTCACATGAGGCACCTTACACTAGTCAATTTTTAAGAGAAGCATCATCTTAGCGCCTCCAGATTGGGGGGGGGGAAGGGGAGATCTAGAGAACTGATTTGGAAATACCAGGAAGAGAGCTAGTATTCTTCAATCCTTTGGCTTAAAAAAAAATGATCCTGGTCAATAATGATTTAGGTCTGCTAAATCCAGGGATTACTTTTCAGAAGTAGTTTTATGACAGCCTCTTTTCAGAGCAGAGGTACCAAGCTTGGCATCATTTTGCCCATATGTTGGGACAACTTCCTCTGTTGAATTTTACTAGCCAAAATGGACCTGGACTCAGTGGACAGGGAGTCATACTAATTAACAAACTACCCATAGAAACATGACAAACAGAAGCCTCTGAAAATGTGAAAGATTTGTAATTGACGAGGAGTCCAAGTCCGAGTTTGTTTCTTGTCTTCTGCCTGCAAGCCCAGCCCCTTCACTTGGTTCCATTTGTGGAAAGCAAGAATAATCATCATGGTTGTCAACTCCATATTGGCAAATTCTGGGAGATTTAGGGATGCTGTCTGGGAAGGATGGAACATAGGAAAGGGAGGGAGCTTAGCTGGGATGCAATGCCACAGAGTTTGCCCTCAGAAGATGCCATCTCCTCCTGAGAACAGACCTCTGTAATCTGGAGACGAGTGGTAATTCTGGGAGAAGTCCAGGCCTCACCCTGAGGTTGGTAACTTTAAATGTGGTGGAACTCTAGAAAATAAAATAAATGTATCTAGCTAAAACCAGCTAGAGCAGGATCTTGGATAGTAACTTAGTAATGTAAGAAGTTCATCTGTATGCAAAGACTGGATCACCACAGGCCATCGTTATGTTCATGGAAGAGGAGATGTGCCGTCTAATGCTTTCATGGAAGCTGCAGATAAATGAAGATTACGAAGTGTGCTATTGAGACAGGCCCGTAGGCTACAATTCATTTTAGCTGCATTTGACTACAGAGAGCCAGGAGACATCTATTCCATTCATAAAGACAGTTGTGCAGCAAGGGGAAAGTGAAGACTGGCTCAGTAGATGTGGTAGGCAAAATAGATTTGGGAGTTGTGGGCATAAATATCACACTAAAGCCAACCAGCATGAAAAATGGTGCCCTAAAGAGAAATAGGAATGAAAAATTGAGTTGAAGTCCAAATGATCCTTGTGCCATTTTTCTGAACAAGATGGGACGCTTGAGAAGCATACAGACAAGTATGAAGCAGTGCAAATTAAAATCTGAAGAATTACACAATTTGATAACAATGTTTTTAAAAAGAAGATCCAGTGACCTGGATACATGCTCCGCAATTTATGGATACAACGCACTAGGTAGAAGTACTGGATGACTGTATATTGGGTCTGAATAAATTAAGTGTTTTTAGGGGTATATTAGTAACAATTACATGTATAGAAAGCAAATTATGGAAGGACATTGGATGAGGTCTATATGACATTTTTTCCTGCATGCTACACCCTTTACTGTACAAATAGGTAAATAGTGATTTCCATAACATAAATATCAGGGATGCTGCGAACTTAACAGTGTGTTTATACTACCTGTTGTATGCTGAGTCAACACCCTTTTTACAATTTGCTTGTAATTTGAAATGAATTGCCTCTTTAGTACTTTTGTGTCTGTACAATTATGGCATTCACTCTGGTGGTGGGCCAGGTAACTGCTGATGCACACTCACCATTTACCTGGCTTGTGTTCTTTACTTATGACTCCACTTATCATGGGAAGGTCATATACCATTTCAGAATGACTGTGTTAGAGTCTATGTGCAGCTTTTCATCTATGGTTTCCTTCTTATGGGTAAGGGCTCTCTGTAACCTACTCGTGGAAAAGTCTGGTCCAGTTGCCTGGGCTGGGCCAAGCTGTGTGGTGCTGGCCAGACTGGGCCCAGTTGTCTGGTGGTAAATCTGTAAAGTGTTGCAGGGGGCACTTCATTTCCCTCTTTACACCCTCACGACACTACTTTGTCTTTCTTTCCTCCAGCAGCCCCCATTTCCTCAGCTTCCTCTCCTTCCCACCCACCAACCTACCTTTTATTTGCCCGCCCATCCTCACCTATAGTTATTATTTATTTACTTCATATATACCCCGCATTTCTCCCCAGTGGGGACCCAAAATGGCTTACATTATTCTCCGCTCCTCCATTTTATCCTCACAACAACCCTGTGAGGAAGGTTAGGTTGAGAGTATGGGACTGAGCAAAGGTCACCCAGTGAGCTTCCATGGCATGAGTGGGGATTTGAACCTGTATCTCCTGAACCTAGTCTGAAACTCTAACAACTACACCACCGTGGCTTTTGTGGGGTTGCTGATGCTGAAGAGTAACAAGCGACCAGGCCTGGGTAAGTGGCATGGTAGCAAGTAGCATGGTGGTTACTGGTGGGTATGGCCTCAATGAGTCCTCCCTCTAAGGCCAAATCAGCCTGGAAAGGGCTCTCCTCCTACCTCTTAGAGACAGAAATCAAGACCTGAAGACTGGCAATACTGTTTTGGTTGTCTAGCAAAGTTACAGTCACTGGGCTTTTTTTTAATCATTTGGAGGGATTTTAACCCATCAAAGCACCAGGGGTTTTTTAGACTTCAGGTTTTTCTGCAAACCTATGGTTTGTAGAAAGATCTGTCTTGTCTTTCTGTGGCCCCAATCTCTCTGGATTTAAGTATCCACAAACGGGCTCATGTTGAGAATTAGATATATTGATAATATATATATTATATGTATAAGTGATGTATGTTTGTATGCATAAAGCCATATAAACTGCATACAAAAAAAACATACAATGTATATATGTTATAGGGATGAACCTTAAAATCAGCATCAAAATGCAAAGAACCAAAACAGTTGACAAAACCATTAGTTAATATTAAATGAAATAGGGAATATTTGCTCATCCCAGTTGAGCATGCCTTTTTGATGCTTCAGGGACAGGTGAGTGTCCTCTCAACTATCTTTGTATCAGGCCTTGAGGGGAAGAGTGACTGGACTACTCCACAGCTTCAGTGATTTGCAAAAATCATACCACTCTCTGGTCTTAAGTGTGTGTGTGTGTGTGTGTGTAAAGTGCTGTCAAGTTAAGCTAATTTATGGTAATCACCCGGTAGGTTTTTCAAGGCTAGAGACTAACTACAGTGGTTTGCCATTGCTTTCCTCTGGATAATGACCCTGGAATTCCTTGAAGGTCTCCCATCCAAATTCTAACCAGATCCAATGCTGCTTTGCAGTTCAGATCTGACAAGATCAGGCTAGCCTGGGACATCCAGGTCAAGGTCTTATACTAAGGGCCCCATGGCTTAATAGAGGAGTAAGGTAAAAGGTAAAGGTTCCCTTGCTTGAAAACCAGTCGAGTCCGACTCTGGGGTTGCGGTGCTCATCTCCGTTTCAAAGCCGAAGAGCCAGCGCTGTCCGAAGACGTTTCCGTGGTCATGTGGCCGGCATGACTAAACCCCAAGGCGCACGGAACGCTGTTACCTTCCCACCGAAGTGGTACCTATTTATCTACTTGCAATTTCTTGCTTTCGAATTGCTAGGTTGGCAGGAGCTGGAACTAGAGACGGGAGCTCACTCTGTCATGTGGCACACTCCGGTCTCGAACTGCTGAACTACTGACCTTCCACAGCCTGCAGTTCAGCATCTTAACCACTTGAGCCACCACAGTATGCTGTACCTGCTCTGTATACAGAAGATCCTGTAAGGGGTTGTACAAGAGCATGGAGGATCATTCAAATGTATGTTCCCATTGTTTTATGCTACATTTTGAACCTTTAAAACAGGGAGATTTGTAGTACAATGTCATGCAGAGTAATTCCAGTCTAACACCTTGTTGATCCACGGTCTCCTCTTGAGCTAGCTCCCTGGAAGGAATTGGAATGAAGGGACTTCAGTCTACAAAAGCTAGCATAAAATATATATGACAACAAACCTTGATTATGTCACTTTAGAATAATTCTTTCTAACATGCCTGAAAGGCCTGCGCAAATACATAATAGTCAAGAGATATGAGGGAAATGGTCAAAAGGTGGGAACAATGCAATGTATAACGAAAGCCCTCAACCAAACCAAACTGGCTGTCAGAAATTAAACCAGGTCAGGGGGAGAAAGAATCACTTTTCCCCTCAGCAATAACAGTAAAACTGCTGAAAAGTATCTGAATCCAAGTGAGTAATTATCCAGACTCCTGGTCCGCTGTGTCAATTCCCAGAAACTGTAACTCTCTTGTTCATAAAGCAGTAGCTCAAGCGCAAGGGGGACCATAGTCCTCCTGTGCGGCAACCATAAATTAGACGTCTTCACTGATGAATTAAGACCACGGTTCATCCTATGTACTGGTTGCAACAAGTGCCTAGCATTCAATCTAATCCCTTTGCAAGCTTCTTTCAGCATTATTTACCATACACGTCAAATGGTTGCTTTTCTATATTCCCAATCCCTAGTGTCCTACAGTATATACACATCACTTGCATTCTTATAGTATTTACTCAAATGCAAGACTGGCTTAAAAAAAAAAAACCAGCTATGCCATCAAAATAAATAAATAAAGAGGCCATCTTATATACAAGTTACTGTTATTTCCAATAAGGACTTTTGTAATATTTATAACATTTTAAGGGGCTTGACTTATATTCAGGGTTGCCTTCCTTTCAAGTAAATATGGTACTTTTGGAAGTGTTGATTTATGAATCTTCTGTGTCATCTCATCAAAGTTCTGCTCATGGCAGCTTACAATTACAATAATAGGTTATCAGTATAGCTAGCTTTACCCAGAGGTTGACACTACATGTAACAAAGTTATTGTCATAAGGACTTGGTGTCAAATATGCAAGGGGAGGTTTCTACCTACCAGCAGTGTTCCCTCTAAGCTGAGTTAGTGTGAGCTAGCTTAGTATTTTAGCCTCCAGCTCACACATTTTTGTCTTAGCTCAGGAAGGATGCCTCCAGAGCAAACTAATTTATGCAGTAGCCAAGTCACTCACGGGCAGCTTTAATGTCAGCAGCCCACAAAGTAGAATTTTTGCTCACAAGATTCGACAGCTTAGAGAGAGCATTGCCTACCAGATGCATAAGGTAAAGGTAAAGGTAAAGGTTCCCTTGCTTGAAAGCCAGTCGAGTCCGACTCTGGGGTTGCGGTGCTCATCTCCGTTTCAAAGCCGAAGAGCCAGCGCTGTCCGAAGACATTTCCGTGGTCATGTGGCCGGCATGACTAAACACCAAGGCGCACGGAACGCTGTTACCTTCCCACTGAAGTGGTACCTATTTATCTACCTGCAATTTCTTGCTTTCGAACTGCTAGGTTGGCAGGAGCTGGAACTAGAGACAGGAGCTCACCCTGTCTTGCGGCACCCGGGTCTTGAACCACTGAACTACTGACCTTCCACAGCCTGCAGTTCAGCGTCTTAACCACTTGAGCCACCGCAGATGCATACCAGAGACCTTTTTGGCTTGCAGCTTCAGCCTTCCCACCTATGCCGTTTTCCCAACCTCAAACTACCACGTGGAGCTACAATGAGTGCTTGTTCTGAAAATTGCAAGTAGCCACCTGATAATGACCCTGAGCAAATAAAGACATTTTAAAAGAAAATCAAATCTGGCATTTGTGTTTGTGGGGGGGGGGGGGGGGGGGGTAGTGATGGGAGATCTGACTGTTATCATCACTAATAACATCCCAGACAATGCTCAGAGTGTGCTTGTAATGCTTGTTCAACTGTATTTCGCATGACAATTAGAAAGTGAAAAGGTCATGTAATCTGGTGAAAATGTTCACTTGTTTCCAGGTACAATATACAGCACCTTCAAGGGCTGGGGAAATGCGATTATCCCATCCCACACCCGAGATTACAACATGATTGGAGAAGACATCTGGAGTCTCAGGGCCTAACTACACTAACACTGTTTAAGGGTCCACCCCATGTTCTGCCAGGCAGATGTGTACTGGGAGTTCCCTTAGATCAGTGATGGCAAACCTTTTAGAGACCGAGTGCCCAAACTGTGACCCAAAACCCACTTATTTATTGCAAAGTGCCAACACGGCAATTTAACCTGAATACTGAGGTTTTACTTTAGAAAAAACAACTCATACATTAATTTAAGATGATCCAAACAAAGTAAGGAAAGCAATCCCAAATGCTTTCATTTACTTAAAATTATTTGGCAGAGAATTCGACACTTTAATGATGGTCTGAGCCTGGCTGGGGTGATGGCACATGTGCCACAGAGAGGGCTCTGAGTGCCACCTCTGGCACCCGTGCCATAGGTTTGCCACCACTGCCTTAGCTCCTTAGATGCAGAGGAAGGAACCCAATTTGGATTAGGGCTGCTGTTTGCAGAGAGTGAGGGCTTATGCCTTTTCCTTTGTGCCATTTCCCTGACCACAAATGGTCATGGTCAGCTGCTACTTGCTCCCAAGCAAACTTAGATAGACCATTGGCACATGTAAGTTTCTCCAGTGGGGCAAACAGTGGGTCCTTGGGACCATTTTAGTGTTGGGGAGGCTCAATCCTCCTCTCCTCACACATTGCAGTCTTGATCTGAACTAGGCCCCCACGTGCCTGAGGATAGAAGTTACAAAAGGGGGTTTCCACACCCCACGCCCCCACTTGGCAGCCCTAGTCTTCAGCTTTGCGTCTCCACACCCCTTCCCCGCAGCCTCTACCTAGGAAAATTACAGTCTTTCTCCACAGTGGGGACCAAAGCAGCTTACATTATTCTCTCCTCCTTTTTATCTGCACAATAACCCTGTGAGGTTGGCTAGGCTGAAAGTATGTGACCGGTCCAAAATCACCCAGTCAGCTTCCATCGCAAGATGGGGATCTGAACCTGGGTCTCGCAGACCCTAATCTGAAGCTCTAACTGATGTACCACACTGGATTTCATAGGGTGGCTGCTGATGAACAGCAGCAAGCAGATGGGCCTAATTGAGTCATGCAAATCAGGTGGTATCAAGTCACCCAGAGGGTGCTGCCTAGGGATGCCAGCCTCCAAGAGGGACCTAGGGATCCCCTGGAATTACTGCTCATCTCCAGACTACAGAGATAACTTCCCATGGAGAAAATGGATGCTTTGGAGGGTGGACTCTGACATTGTACCTCACTGAGGTCCCTGTCCTCCCCAGGCTCCACCCGCAAATCACCAGAAATTTCCCAGCCTAGATCTGGCAGCCTTATCCACAATCCCCTGCTGGTGGCCAGGGGGGGACCTGGCGATCCTAAACTGCTGCCAGGCCTAGGGTTGCCAACCTCTAAGTGGGGCCTGGAGGACCCCCCCCCAAAAAAAAAATTACAATTGAACTCAAGACAGCAGAGATCTGTCTCCCTGGAAAAAATGGCTGCTTTGGAGGGTGGACGTATACCCAGCTGAGGCCTCTCACTTCCCCCAAACCCCACCCTCCTTACAGTCCACCCCAAAACCTCTAGGGATTCCCCAGGCTGGCACTGGCAGCCCTTATCAGGCCTGGCCCCAAGGCTCCTTCCCTCCCTCCCTCAGAGGCCAAAAGAGGCCAGGAAAGGGCCCTTCTCCCACCCTTTTACTGATGGAGCCAGTTACAAGCCTCCCCTCCCACCCTGAACGTTCTAATCTCTCACCGTTGATACCTGGAGTTAGATCCCTGCAGAGGCCATTTCAAAAGGTATTGGGGGGAATTCAACCCTCCCTGAAGGGATTTTTTTACTTCTTGGATTTTTTTGCAGACACAGGAAGTCTACTATGTAGGAAAAGCTGTTGGAGGGAGAGTGAGCCCTCTGTTGACAGAAATAAGTATCTGCACAACCCGCCCCCTGTTGGAATTAGATATATAGATATGGAGCAGCAGTCCATCAGTGGCTATTAGCCACAAGGTATACATAGGAACTCTCAGGCTGGGGCAAGTGATGCTCTGTATTCTTGATGCTTGGGGGGAGACAACAGTGGGAGGGCTTCTAGTGTCCTGGCCCCACTGCTGGACCTCTGATGGCACCTGGTATTTTTGGCCACTGTGTGACAGAGTGTTGGACTAGATGGGCCATTGGCCTGATCCAACATTGGCTTCTCTTATGTTCTTAAGACTTCTTATGTTCTTAAGACTGGGGTGGACCTCTAAGCAGTATAGAGTGTAACTTGGTCATCAGTAACAAACAGAGAACATTTAATAAATGGTTGTCTGGATTAGAAACCAGGGTTACAAGGTTGGGCTGGGGGAGGAGATATTGTTGGGGGGCAGCATCGCCAGTGTAATGACACCACGTCTGGAGAAATGACATCATTGTGTGGGTAATGCTGATTAGTTTTTAATTAATTTTAAGAAGAAGAGGAGGAGGAGGAGGAGACTGGATTTATACCCTGCCCTTCACTATCCAAAGGAGTCTCAGAGCGGCTTACAGTCTCCTTTCCTTTCCCCTCCCCACAACAGACACCCTGTGAGGTAGGTGGGACTGAGAGAGCTCATTCAAGAACTGCTCATGAGAGAACAGCTCTGAAAGAACTTATGACTGACCCAAGGTCATGCCAGCAGCTTCAAGTGGAGGAGTGGGGAATCAAACCCGGTTCTCCCTGATTAGAGTCCATGCTCTTAATCATTACACCAAACTGATTATTTTAAATTATCTTAATATTTAATTTCCCCTCATTGCCACTCCAAGCAGTATTGGGGAATGGGGACTTGAGGCAGGGATGTCATTAAAAAGAAAACAACCAGAAGAATGTATGTCAAAAGAATTGAAAAATTATTATGAACCCTGCTAAAGATAAATGGGCAGGGACAACTGTGCTGTCCTAAGCAGAGTTGCACCCTTGTAAGTCCATGCAAATCACTGCAAGTTAGACAGCCAGTCTTAAAGTCAGCAATTAAAATGAAGAGTTGCCTGTTAGCAACAGAACAGATGTCAGCTCTTCCTGTCTTCGCCACGTGGGTTCCTGCTGTAGAAATAAGTGCTTAACAGAGGGGTGCCGTATCATTTAAGAGAGTGTGTGCCATAAAGAAGTTCATAAAGTTTCAGTCACAAATTCCACTTGAATGGCAGCTGAATACCAGAGGTTCTTGAAAACATTGGCGGGAAGGTAACCACTCTCTTACAAGTGCAACAACAAACCAATCATCCAGCAATCAATATCTCAGGTTCTTGAAGCATCTGCAGTTTTTTTAAAAAACCCTTTTCATATAACCACTGCAAACTCCACTCGAGTTGCCATCAATATCAGAAGGCCCTAGAGCATTTCCAACAAAGGTTTCCATAAAACTGCAGCCAGTCTCTCCCTTGTCCTGGCTTAGGCTGTTCTTTCTGAAAAAGGGAGAAAAGCCAGAAGGAAGGTTTTGTCGACTTCCACCATGCGAAGATTTTCTGCTTTATGCAATCCTAGTTGTGGCAGGTGAGGGGGGGGGGAAACCCCTTGATGCCACATATCTGGCCAAGATCTGATTTGGCTTCAGACTCACAGATCTTCAAAATACTTGGCACCTACTTAGTACCCTCAAAATATGTTTGATTTGCCTGGGTATTTATTTGTAGGAGCAGACCAACCACTTAGCTTACAGGTGTGCCACTGTCCTGGAGAGCCACTGGTGGCCAGGAGTGAGCAGAGCCAAGCTCCAGTGCCTCAGAAGCCATTTTGCTTGGACCTTTCAGTGACAATGAGCAGTGTCAGTTCACTAGCTTTGTCATGTAATAGAAGGAGTGGAAGGAGGCAGTGGAATAATAATAACAACAGCAACAACAACAATAATAATAACAACAATAACAACAACAACAACAATAAAAGTGCCATCCAGCTGCAACCAATGTATGACGATCCCTCATGGGGTTTTCAAGGCAAGAGAACAGTAGAGGTGGTTTTCCATTGCTTTCTTCTACATAGCAAACCTGGTCTTCGTTGGTGGTCTCCCAAGTAAGTGCTAACCAGGGCAATTCCTCTTTAGTTCTTAGGCATGAGCTCAGATGAGTCTGGGCTATTCAGGCTGCTACCAATGGATGAACCTACAGACATGGTTTGTGCCACCAGATGGGTCTTAGCTGAGTGGCTCCTGCAGTGCTTGCTTGCAACACTGCTCGGCTTGCTTCTGGGCCATATTTTTACTTTCCAGTTGATCCCTGTATATATGATTTGTATTTTATTTATTTAACTGCGCAGTGTTAATCCCATATTTGAGTTACAAATAAATAAATAAGGGCAGTGCATAATCATCAAACAGCAGACTATGCAGCCCAGAGTAGCCCGAACTTGTCCGATCTTGGAAGCTAAGTAGGGTCATCCACATTTACCACTTGGATGGGAGATTACCAAGGAAGACAGGGGTTGCTACGCAAGGGAAGCCTGTAGCCAACCGCTTCTGCTCATCTCGTGCCTTGACAACTCCATGAGGGATCACCATAAATCAGTTGCTGCAACTTGATGGCACTGAATTAGATTATTCGTCACCCATTGGCTCCTCTCACACCTCCAAGCAATGCCACTGAGAGGAGGAAGCTGGTGATCTGACAAGGCTTGTTGTTGTCCCTGAAGGGTCCAAGCCAAATGGCTCATCATGGAGTTTTTGAGACAAGAGATAAGCAGAGGTGGTATGCCACTGCAAAGCAGAGCCAGTGATATAAATCAAAAGCTCCATTTCCAAAGAAAGCCCGCCACCCTGATCACTACGCCACACTGGCTGTTATTTTATGTATCTCATAAATAGCACCCAATATCCAAGTTTCAGTTCCATTTGTTTATGTAAAAGCAGCATATGTAATTCCTGATTTCCTCACTATTAATTCCAGCACTGAGTTATACTAGTGGTAGAATGAAATTAGGTACACAAGATTATCCTGAGGCAAGATATAAATTGTATTTCAAGCACATTGCCCTCCCACAAAAAAAAAAAAGGAAAAAAGTCTGCATTGCTAAGGAAATAAATAATTCCTATAAAACATTGAGATTTTTCTATTCATAGGCTGAATGCAAAAACTACCATGTCAAAAGTTTTGTCTTTTTTGAAGACTGACATTAGATCAAGCATTAACTGGCCAATTCACAAGCAATAGATCACACTATCTGTTTATCATGTAAAAAACTGCATCAAGTACATCTAAATGACATTCAAGCTGTTTTTCAAATTGGCCACTCTCTCTGCAGAATAATTTGACGCGAAATGAACTCGGCAAATCGAGGCAGCGTAAATACAAATCTCTGCATGACACATGCAAAACAATTGGCGTTGTGATCCATCAATGCTGTTTGGTTCTGCTAGCCAGCCTCTGACATCTAGAAAGAGAAGCCCAGCTCAGTAAAAGCTGTTATATCCAAAGTCTAGCACAGCAAAACCTGTGATCATATAACTTCTAGATATATCCACAATGATAATTCCTGTGTCTTTGGTCATGTCTAGGAGAAATCAAGATATTTTCAATAAATCAGGGAGGGGGAAAAACATTATTTTTGCCATTTCAGCCATCCCCCCCCCCCAGTCGAATTTCAGGCTCAAAATTGGCCATGGAAGGACTATCCTGACTATTCTCCTTTCTCCTCCTCCTTTTGGGTCGAATCTATGGTCCAGTAGTAGAGCATTAGCTTTGCATGCAGAAGGTCCCATGTTCAATCTTTGGCATGTCCAATTCAAAGGATCAATTATGCCCCACCTTTCTCCCCACTGATGACCCAAAGTAGCCTACATCATTCTCCTTACCTCCATTTTATCCTTACAACAACTCTGTTGGGTAGGGTAGGCTGAGAGTCTATTATGGGTCCCAAGTCACTCAGCAAACTTCCATGACAGAGTGGAGATTCAAATCTGGATCTCCCAGACTGTAGTCCAGCAATCTGACCAGTGGATCACACGGGTAGTATGTGATATGAAAGACCTGGGCCTCAGACCCTGGAGTGCTGCTGTCAATCAGAATCGACAATACTAACATTGAGAGACCAGTGTCCCAACTTGCTAAAGGAAGGTTCATGTGTCCATGTGTGTGCCACCCTGAGCTTCGTGGAGGAAGGACAAGAAAAAAAATGTGATGATAGCTAGCTAGATAGGTGATAGCTGTTAGCTAGTTAGATATAGCATAGTATGCAGAACCTGTTTCCCTTGGCGTATGGCTGGTGAGCTGTATTTCAGTTGGAAGTAATGCATTCTGTTGTCTGCTCCTAACAGTAAGAAATTCAGTGCTTGTTTTCACATTGATTCATTGAGGTCCAAATTAGACATTACATCTACCTTGTGACTACCACTGGGAACTGCACCTGCAAGTTCCATGTAGGAATTCAATCCCAGCAGTCTGTGGGGACCCAATTCAGACTGGAACCACAGCACAGGAAGAGGTGGGCTTCAACATTCCACTCACATTCTCCCAAGCTGAAATGGCCTGGGGTGGCATTATTTGCCCCATTGGGGGCTGCATGTTAGTGAACTTGAAAGTACAGCCCCCTCCAATAGGGCAAATAACTCCCCGGGGCACAGGGGTGGGGAGACTGACGTTCCTCCTCACCTTGTATCATGGACCTGATCTAAACTGGACCCCTGCAGCATGTTAGAGTTGACTTCCCATTGGGAACCTGCAGCACATGTGGGATTACAAGTTCCTGTGGCCTCCACAAGTTAGATGTAATGTCTATTTTTGGTCTAAGCCAGCATGGTGTGGTGGAGGTTGGAGTATTAGACTAGGACTGGAAAAACCTAGATTCAAATCCCTGTTCAGCCATGAAGCTATGTAACTATATGAGCTTATGTTTGTA
>NW_015162587.1:0-4992 GCF_001447785.1 Gekko japonicus
AAAAAAAAAAACACCCTGGAGCAAGACGAACACAGAAGCAAGGAAAATGAAAATATGGAAAAGCACTTTCCTGAAGAAACATGGGGTGGAGGACCTCTGTTCATTGGGGCATCTGAAATGGGTACTGGACAGACTGACCTACAGGAGGGCCTCTTTGCATCCTCCTGTTCTCTGCTTTTACATTTCACTACAAAAAACCTCCATCAATCTCCGGTGCTATTTCTTCCCAAAGACATTTCCTAATCTTACGTTTAAAAACAACCATACCATTTGTGCCATAAAGTTTGCTTTAAAATATTCATATGTATTAGAAATGCTAATAGACACTTGCCTAGTTGCCACTTGGTAGCCAACCCTGGAACAGAGTTGCACTTGTAATCTGGAAAAGAGCACCCCCTCTCAAGCAGGCCTGTTACTGCATTACAACAGGCAAGCTAAAAACAAGGGTTGTGGACTAGAAACTTGGGGTGGATTTATTTGCAAAGATTCCCCCCCCCCCCAGTTCCATGTGGGATTTCATGGTTCTGTAAAGCCAAGAGACTCTTTGGGCTGATTTGTATGATACTTGGCTGTACATGAAGCAGAGAGTGATGAAGCACACACTGTGTTTCCATGGCCATCTGGAATGCTTGCTCCATCTATGAAGGCTTCAGCTGTCCACACAGTGATGTCATGCCTGAATGGGGACAATTCAACACTATTCAGATTTTAAGAAGAGTTCATCTGGTACCATCCTACACGCGCGTGATTCAGTCCTGTCGGATGGTTATGCTCAATGCTCCCTCTACGCTGTGGAGTCCTGTGAGCAAAAATTCTACTTGGTGAGCTACTGGCATGAAAGTTGTGAGCGAGCGATTTGGGCTGCTGCATCAATGCTCAATGTTCCCTCTAAGCTGTGGAGTCTTGTGAGCAAAAATTCTACTTGGTGAGCTACCGGCATTAAAGTTGTGAGCGAGTGATTTGGGCTGCTGCATCAATGCTCAATGCTCCGTCTAAGCTGTGGGGTCTTGTGAGCAAAAATTCTACTTGGTGAGCTACTGGCATTAAAGTTGTGAGCGAGCGATATAATGACTTATATATGGTTCAAATGAATATTGTTTATTGAAACTACATAGATATAGCAAAATACTGATATCCTCACAGTAAATTGTTTATGGTTTATAGGTTCACTTTGTTTTTCACATTGTTAGATATGCTATTGAATGCCTATTGATAATTTAGAGGGCAGAAGGCACTTTATTGAGTTAATAACAGCGAACAGAACAGGCTTTAATTAGAATACATTGTAAAAACAAGGTATTTTGTTCCAACGTTTATTGAATTATACATCATTTTTCAATGCTTACATTTTTTATTCATATTGTACTGGTTAATATGTTTAACTGTTCTTTAGTTCATTATGGACTTGACTAATGTTATAAAAATGTGATTGTTATGTTTTCTTAATACTATTGTATTATACCAATAAAATGTTATTGGAAGGCAAAAAAAAAACGTTGTGAGCGAGCGATTTGGCTGCTGCCTCAATTAGTTTGCTCTGGAGCCATCCTCCCTGAGCTAAGACAAAAACATGTGAGCCAGAGGCTAATACACTGTGAGCTAGCTCACACCAACCCATCTTAGAGGGAACACTGGTTATGTTGAGGGGACAACAGTCAGTGGCGTTGGAGGTAGGGCCTGCCTTGAGAAACAAGGTGTATTGTGCTCTCTCTCCCCTGCGCCCCACAGCACATAGGGCTGAACTAGGGCTTACAGGTCTCCCACTTTGGCGGGACACCACCAGCTTGGCAGACCCCCCCCCACTCAGTAAGGCAGCTTGGCAGACCCCCCCCCCCACTCAGTAAGGCAGCGGGAGAAAAATGTGCTGTCACTCGGACAGCACAACATCACTTCTGGTAAAACCATAAAGTTTCAGTGGAATCCCAGAGCATCTCCCCAAAGCAATGATGTCACTCCCAGATTCGCATCAGAAGTGACATTGAGCCACTGAAGCAACAGCAGTTCGAAGGTCCCTGATCCCCCCAGTCTCCCGCCGGGCTTGGCTAGTCTCTGTAGGCTCAGGCCCTCTTTGCACTCTCCCTTTAATCCAATGTTCCTCATGGTGTCCTCCAAGCAGTTTGGTGTAGTGGTTAAGTGCGCGGACTCTAATCTGGGAGAACCGGGTTTGAATCCCCACTCCTCCACGTGCACCTGGCTCCACTTGGGAAAGCCATAGTTCTGATAAGAGCTGTTCTTGAAAAAAGAGCCGTTTCTGTCAAGAGCTCTCTCGGCCCCACCTACCTCACAGGGTGCCTGTTGTGGGGAGGGGAAGGGAAAGGAGTTTGTCAGCTGCTCTCAGACACCTTTGGGTAGTGAAGGGTGGGGTATAAATCCAATCTCTCCTTCTTCTTCTTTTACCTCCCAGGGTGCCTGTTGTGGGGAGGGGAAGGGAAAGGAGTTTGTAAGCTGCTCTGAGACTCCTCTGGGTAGTGAAGGGCGGGGTATAAATCCAATCTCCTCCTCCTCTTCTTCTTCTACCTCACAGGGTGTCTGTGGTGGGGAGGGGAAGGGAAAGGAGTTTGTAGGACGCTCAGAGACACCTTTGGGTAGTGAAGGGTGGGGTATAAATCCAATCTCTTCTTCTTCTTTTACCTCACAGGGTGTCTATGGTGGGGAGGGGAAGGGAAAGGAGTTTGTAAGCCCCTCTGAGACTCCTTTGGGTAGTGAAGGGCGGGGTATAAATCCAATCTCTTTTTCTTCTTTTACCTCACAGGGTGTCCGTTGTGGGGAGGGAAAGGGAAAGGGAAAGGAGTTTGTAAGCTGCTCTGAGACTCCTTTGGGTAGTGAAGGGCGGGGTACAAATCCGAGCTCCTCTCCTCCTCCTCCAGTTCTGCACTAAAATCAAATTCAACCTTCTTTTTAATCCCGTTTCCGCTTCCCCCCATTCTGCACTCTTTTCATTCCGGGTCCCCCCCCCCTTTTCTGCATTGCATGACCGCCCTTCAGTGGTCAGCCCGGTTTCAGCCTGCTGTTGCCCCGGGTTGTTTGGCTGCTGTTTGGCTGTGGACTTAAATTGCCTTGACTTGAACACTGAGAAAATCCCGAGTGACAGGCCAATGCGGAAAGGACCTCGGTACGATCAACTCTCTCATTTTCAGAAATCCAAAAACAAAACAGTATAATATAGTGCACGTTTATAGACATATTTTAAAATGAATTTATTTCAAATACTTTTATGCCACCTTTCTCAATGAGATGCATTCAGAGGAAGAAGAAGAAGAGATTGGATTTATACCCCGCCCTTCACTACCCAAAGGTGTCTCAGAGCGGCTTACAAACTTCTTTCCCTTCCCCTCCCCACAACAGACACCCTGTGAGGTAAAAGAAGAAGAAGAAAAGATTGGATTTATACCCCGAGCCCTTCACTACCCGAAGGTGTCTCAGAGCGGCTTATGAACTCCTCTCCCTTCCCCTCCCCACAACAGACACCCTGTGAGGTAGGTAGGGCTGAGAGAGCTCTGAGGGAAACTGCTCTTTTTCAAGAAGAAGAAGAAGAGATTGGATTTATAACCTGCCCTTCACTACCCAAAGGTGTCTCAGAGCGGCTTACAAACTCCCCTCCCTTCCCCTCCCCACAACAGGCGCCCTGTGAGGTGGGTGGGGCTGAGAGAGCTCTCGACAGAAACTGCTCTTTTCCAAGGACAGCTCTTATCAGAACTACGGCTTGCCCAAGGTCATCCAGCCAGGTGCAAATGGAGGAGTGGGGATTCAAACCCGGTTCTCCCAGATTAGAGTCCGCGCACTTAACCACTACACCAAACTGGCTTTCCAATTCAGGGGCATTTACGGAGAATTTCATTAACCCAGTTGGATTTTACATACTTCATAAAATAATTAAGGTGGGGAAGAAAGGAGACCGCCGTGGATGTCCCGAATGTCTAAATTACTTTATCTAATCTGGCATATTGTGTGTGTGTGAGAGAGCGAGAGAGAGCGAGTGGCTACGGATGCTAGGTAGTGTTGTTAATCATCGTTTAACTATTAATCATTTTAACTACATTACCCAGCATTAGTAGCGACTATTCCCTGAAGAAGCCTTGTACACATTTGCCATTCATAAAGAAATGTTTTATAAATAATGCAACAATAAAAATATCACTTAATGTCAGGATGAGTTTATATTAGACTGATTTAAAAAAAAAAGGCATCACGTCCACAGTCCAACACAAGCTTAAATGCACTGTAATTAGTTGGATCTGGGCTGAGTTGCAGCATATATGTTCAAAAACAATGAAAGGGGGGGTGGGGATCGGAATTCGATCTCTGTGCTGGCAAAGCAAAATTTCTGTTTGTAGTAAGGAGGGTATCCATATGCAGAACGTGGCCTGTCTCAGGTCTGAAGCATCCCTTTGACTGTGGGCAGTGACAATCTGATCTGCACAAGTACTACATCTAAGCCTAAAGTCTCCAGTAGGGATTTTCATTTATCACTTTAAGGGGAACCAGCTTGGGACACCACGGGTAGATTTAGGGCATGATGGCTTTTGTCCCACTTCTCCATGGCCAATTGGCCTCATACAAGTTATTTGATCAATGTCTCAAAGCTCTAATTAGCCGTGCACCTCAGATGCTTGGTATTGATTTTTCCCTCCCGTGAACTAATCCAATTGTCCTCCATATCTTTCGAGACTTCGGTAAGTATGGGAATAACCAGTTGGCCAGACACCTCTGTGAACAATTAACTCTGCCATCTAAAGCCAATCTGTAAACTGCATAGGGGTGCCAGCTCTGGGTTGGGAAATGGCTGGAGGAGGCGGAGCCTCAGGAAGGCGGGGTTTGGGTAGCGGAGGGACCTCCCTTGATAGGGGCCACCCCCAAAGCAGCCAAGGGAACAGATCTCTCTCTCTTCCTCCCTCCCTCTCTCCCCTCTCCCCCCTCTCTCCCTCCCTCTCTCCCTCCCTCTCTCTCCCTGTCTCCCTCGCTCTCTCTCTCTCCCTCTGTCTCTCTCCCCCT
>NW_015162587.1:5344-35473 GCF_001447785.1 Gekko japonicus
TCCCCCCCCCCCCTCTCTTCCCCCCCCCCGTGGTATTTTTAAACATGTGCATGTGTGAGCGTGTGTGCACCTGGAAGTCATGGCAACCAGTGTTCCCTCTAAGCTGAGTTAGTGTGAGCTAGCTCACAGTTTTTCAGCCTCCGGCTCACACATTTTTGTCTTAGCTCCAGAGCAAACTAATTTCTGCAGTAGTCGAATCACTCGCTCTCAACTTTAATGCCGGTAGCTCACAGAGTAGAATTAGATGGAGCACTGATGGCAACCTCTGGTGTCTGACCCCCCCCCCTGGGGGCCTGGAGGATATTCAGAGAGGTGGCTGAATAAACCCTGCCACCACCTCCCACCTCTGGTATTCCAAGGAGGTCTCCCATCCAAGTACTTGCCGGAGTTGACCCTGCTTCGCTTCTGAGATCTGACGAGATCAGGCTTGCCCGGGCTATCTGGGTCAGGGCCAAGGACACCAATCTTGATCACCTAGAGATCAATTGGAACAGGCATCAGCTGGAGGTTGGCAACCCTAAGACCCCACGCCAGTCTAATGTGGAGATACAGAAGTGTAACACAAAGATACACCAGATAGGCCACCAGATCTCCAGATATCCCAACGTGGCACCCTGCCAACTCTGCATTGGTGTAGGAGCCAGCAACGTGGAATGTGAGGAGCGTGGCATGGGAGAAGCAGGGCTTAGACAGCATCCTAAGCCCTTTGGCCCACTTCCCGCCCACTCCCAGCATTGACAGAACTCTGCACTGCCAAAAAAAACCCCACTGTGTGAGCCCCTCTTTCCTCCCTCCCTACGGTGCTGCTAGGGTTGCCAAGTCTGGGTTGGAAAATACCTGGAGACTTTGGGGGTGGAGCCAGGAGAGGGTGTGGTTTGGGGAGGGGAGGGGCCTCAGCATAGTACAATGCCATGGAGTCCACCCTCCAAAGCAGCCATTTTCTCCAGGGGAGCTGATCTCTGTCGGCTGGGGATCAGTGGTAAAAGCGGGAGATCCCCAGGCCCCACCTGGAGGCTGGCAACCCTAGGTGCTGCAACAAAAGAGCCACTTAAGCCTCCTTCTGCTGGAGGAAAGCTTCCGACTTTGCTCAGCTAAGTGGGAGGATGGGTCGGATCACCCTCTCTATTTGCAGCCTGGAGGGGTAGAATCCGGGACATCCCGTGATTCTGTGAATTGTGTAGATGGGGGTCACACTCAGGACAGAAGAGGCAGCCAAAGGGAAGAAGTGGTGGCAAGTTGCATAGTGAGGAAGAGAGGCCACACAGAGAGTGGTCATTTATTTTCCACTCTGTATCTGTTACGTTTATGGTGGTTTCGGTAGCCCTTTTCCCTTTGTACCCGTCAATGGCCCTTTCTGCACCTGTATTTTGCCTCAGTTTATTTATTTATTAGACTTATATCCCGTCCTTCCACATGGGCTCAGGGCGGCTAACAAGAGGCGAATGCCACACATAACAATAAAACCAATAAAACAATCAATTACATTTTACATTTAAAATCAGTGCTCACATAATATCATCCGAGGCGGGGACTCCAATACACCGTTTCAGGGGGCACTATTGTCTTTTCTTGATCGTACTTCACCATGTCCATACTCCATTCCCAAGGCCAGTTCACGTCACCCAAATGGCAACGCGGTGGTGGTACAGTGACAGTGGCGGCTCCTACTCAAAAGCCTGGCGGAAGAGCTCCGTCTTGCAGGCCCTGCGGAACTGCATAAGGTCCCGCAGGGCCCCGATCTCCTCCGGTTTCTGAGCACATCCTGTTCTTCCGTTCTGCATTTCCTCCCGCTTTCACTTTCACTTTGTGTTGGGTCTTTTTCTTGTTTCTGCATTTGTTTGATAGGAATCCGCTTCCAGCACACTGTTGCCCCGCAGCTACCAAAACTCTTTTTGCTGCGATTTTTTGTTCTCACACGCTTTCGGATCGCTAATCCTTTCTTAAGTAGAATTGTTTCTGTGGTTATTTAAGTACTGCCCACCAGTGTTCCCTCTAAGCTCAGTTAGTGTGAGTCAGCTCACAGTTTTTTAGCCTCCGGCTCACACATTTTTGTCTTAGCTCAGGAAGGGTGGCTAACGAGCAAACTAATTTATGCAGTAGCCAAATTGCTCGCTCACAACTTTCATGCCAGTAGCTCACAAAGTAGAAATTTTGCTCACAAAACTCCACAGCTTAGAGGGAGCATTGATTGTATCCATTACTGAATGTTGGTGATTCAGCTGCTTCGGGCAGGTTGCCATAGAAAGGTTCTAAATAGGGTTGCCAGCTCTGAGTTGGGAAATACCTGGAGATTTTGGGGGTGGAGCCAAGGAGGACAGGGTTTGGGGAGGAGAGGGGCGGGTCCTCAGTGGGCTACAATGCCATACAGTCCCTCCTCCAGAGCAGCCATTTTCTCCAGGGGAACTGATCTTGGTCATCTGGCGATCCTCTGTAACAGCAGGTCTCCAGGCCCCACCTGGAGGTTGGCAGCCCTAGTTCTAAATAAGTGAATAACTGAATATTTTCACTGACAATTCCAGTCAGGGAGCTCCAGTCCTTGATTTATTTGAAGATAAACAGGATTGTTGCTCGTTCAAGTTATTTCTTGGCGTAAGAAGGGAAGGAATGTTGGTCATGACAACGTAAGGCGGCAGAAGAGCCGTGATGGATGGTGTGTTTATCAAACATAGATGTACTGATATAAGAAGTATGCTGAAGTTGGCTTCCCTGCTGCAGCCGAAGTTTTGTCAGGCCTGTTCTGAACTGTGAGGGACTTTGGAGAACACTGGGACGAAGACGGCCACCAGACAGGGACTACAAACTGGACTGTATTCCAGTGCGGCCTTGTCAGGGTCCTCAGGGATACATCAAGCCTCCCCTCCTTTTTTGACTTCTTTTATAAAATCCTCCTTTCAGTGATCTGGCCAACAAGTGTAAAGGCACCAGGACAAATGGCATTGTTATTCACTTTTGTATAACTGTAGTAGTGGAAAGTGCTGCCGTGTCGCAGCCGACTTATGGTGACCCCATAGGACTGGGGTGTCAAACATGCAGCCCGCAGGCTGGCATCCCTTTCCCCGGTGCCGGATTACCCTGCTTCCAAAGCAAGGCATAGCAGGGTGCCGACGACTGAGGCACAGAAGGGAGATGTCGTGGTCTGATCGTGCTCTTTAACGCCACAAAGGTAGCACAACTGTATTGGCACAAACTGCTTGTGTGAATGCAGCCATTGTGTGGTTCTCCTTGTCCCCGTTTTCATCCACACAGGGTTTTTCGGTTTGTGATCTGATTGGCAACTGCAACCTTGCACGGAGCTGTCAGCTTTGCAGTTAGTTGCCATCGTCCTGCTTGCCGGTGCATCTCCCTAGTCTATGAGCTGATTGCTGCCAAGATCTTTAGCAATTTTGTTGCACTTGAACCCTGCCCTGCAGCCAGGGAGTCTACATCACGACCTTGAGACATGGCAGAATGCTGCTGCTGCTACTACTACTGAATAATAATAAGATGATGATGGTAATAATGTGCTCAGGATCACTGCAATGCATAGGTCCTGTTATGTATTGAGCCTGGGGCATTCCAGAGCTAGTTATCAGAAACTGGCTGAGCTTGTTGCTCCAGAACAATAGCTACCTGGACTCTGGGAGGTGGCCAATCAGGAGTTAATGGTTCAGTACTTGCACCTATAGTTGTGCGTGTTGGGAAAGGGGTATGGGCTTTGCATGCTATTTAAACAGGGCCGTTTTCCCTGTTTGTCTGTCTTGTTCCTGAAATCACGAAATAAAGCAGAGCTGTTTCACTGCAAGGCATCTTGAACCCAGTATTTTATACTGGCGACGAGGATGGGATCCTTTTGAGCAAGCCTAGCGCCCATATGCACTGCACCGTGCACAGAGCTCTAGGGCCACATGCATCGCACCGCAACCGGGACTATGGCTGCTGCTCCAGGACACTTTGACGCATTCGACGAGACGATGAGACAAGATTGGATTTATACCCCACCCTTCACTACCCAAAGTTGTCTCAGAGCGGCTTACAAACTCCTTTCCCTTCCCCTCCCCACAACAGATACCCTGTGAGGTAGGTGGGGCTGAGAGAGCTCTGAGAGAAACTGTTCTTTTTCAAGGACAGCTCTTATCAGAACTATGGCTTTCCCAAGGTCATCCAGCCAGATGCAAGTGGAGGAGTGGGGAATGAAATCCGGTTCTCCCAGATTAGAGTTCCCGTACTTAACCACCACACCAAACTGGTTCGACGCCACTGCTGAGGACTGGGACTCCAACGTTTCATGCTCTGATTTCTTCCTTGAGTCCTCCGAGATCACCGATGGTGAGAAGAAGTGTGCCGCCTTCTTGGAAGGTCTGCGGGTGCTTGACCTTTGAGATCGCTCACTTGCGGTTGGCTCCGGCAGAGCTACGAGCCACTCCGTACAAGACAATTATGGACCGGCTGCAGGAGCACTTCTCACCAACGCCCTCCATCATCACGGCCCACCACGCATTCCACATGAGGAACCAGGCCATGGGCGAGTTAATCACGGTCTATGTTACGGACCTCCAGCGTGCCACCTGACATTGCAACTTCCATGACCTGGAGGAAGTGCTCCGTGACCAGCAGATGTGTGGATCGGGCTTTCCTGGGCAATCCAGGTCAGGGCAGCACATTTGGAATTCATACACAGTGTGGTAGGCTCAGCCACAAAATGGCTGCCATAAAACGTCTGCCACAAAATGGCTGTGTCAAGAAATTAGACCTTTAGTCAATTTCCTGTTCTTTCATTAAGTATAGGATTAAACCTAGGCAAGCCTTATATTAAACTATAGGCCTGCCAAAAGGTTGAAGATAGCAAAATGGGAAAGATCTGGTTGTTGACATGGGAAAGTTGGCAAGTCGCCTTTGTACATTTGAATAACAGAGACAAAAGGAGAAGAAGAGGAGGAGGAGGAAGAGATTGGATTTATACCCCACCCCAGAGGTCATTTCGGGGGGGAATGCGGGGGAACACAGTTCCCCTGGGTGAGGTGCAGGGGGCGGGGCACATGATGAAGCCCCGCCCCCTGCTTTTGGCTGCCCCACTTCCAGCCCTCATTCAGCCAGGAGGAGGTAGGAGAAGAGGGAGGGTAAGTTGCTTCCTCCCCGCCTCTCCCCACCCCTGCCTGCCTGGGGCCAGGGAGGGCCTTGGCGGGGCTTCCTCGCACTCCCGCTGGCCTTGCAGGTCCACCGCCGGGCCCCTGATGTCAGGGGGTGTGGCATAAGCTAATGAGTTATGCTAATGAGTTCCCCTAGGTCTTTTTCTACGAAATGACCCCTGCCCCGCCCTTCACTATCCAAAGGAGTCTCAGAGTGGCTTACAATCCCCTTTCCCTTCCCCTCCCCACAACAGACACCCTGTGCGGCTGCGAGAGGTCTGAGAGAACTGCTCTTGACAGAACAGCTCTGAGAGAACTGTGGCTTGCCCAAGGTCATCCAGCTGGCTGCATGTGGAGTGGGGAATCAAACCCAGTTCTCCCAGATTAGAGTCCACGCTCGTAGCCACTTTTCCAAACTGACTCCCTTAGACTAGAACATTCACCTACTTGTTAATCATTAGTGGAAATTCATTCTGCAAGTGGCCAACCTTGCAGGGCTGACTTTCCTGTTTATTCCCAGTAAGATTAGATGCCTGCCCTTAGGCTTCTAGTCATTGGGATAGTTAAAAGGGCTGGTGGCAGTGTGTGGATTCACACTCCGGGTATGTTTTGTAATTTTTGAGCTCATCCCACCAGACCAAGGATCCCCCGGATTGGAGATTCTTGACAGGCTGCCGTAAAATGTCTGCCACAGGAGGCGGAACCAGCTACTACAGTACACTACAGTACAGTACACTACAGTACAGTACACTACAGTACAGTACACTACACTACAGTAGATTACACTACACTACACTACACTACACTACACTACACTACACTACACTACACTATTGCCCCAGCTTACCTTCAGTCACGCAGTGAAACCCATGTGTTGTAGTGGCAGCTGCTGCCAAATCAATGTTTTTAAAAATCCACACTGGGGACTCCTGGTGTAATATATCTGTGAACAATCCCGATTTTTAAATGAACTCCCTTTCGGAATGTCAGCCATTATGTAGATTCTAAGCCAGTTTTCCTGTTTCTTCAAAGCTCTTCCTTGATCTTTCCTAAATAAATCTTGCCCTTGTATTGTACCCCTTGCACCGGGTAATTTGTTAATAGCTGTTTTAAGTTTCCATCCCCAAAATACCCCCATACATCTCCCAAGTTAATTAATATTGATGGAGGTATCAAGAAAATAATTGATTGAGGTATCAAGGGGGGTGGGGTGGAGAATTGTGTATAGTCTTCGGTTCCTGGGGGTCAGCTATATCGCCTGAGGTAGCAGGCAGGAAAATAGGCTCAGTTAACTCTGTGTTTAACTCCAGGCTTGGTTGTCAGACGAATGGAACACACAAAAGGAAATGGAAAATCTAATATCCCCCTTTTATCTGTGGACCAATGTAGACTTTCATGAGAAGACTGACTGAGGTTCAGCACAGAGTGTCTGTGTACTGTTGCTCTAGTGGTTTGTCAGGGCCTTGTTCTTCTTCCTGAGGGGAAAAAAAGCAAGGCCTTCTCAGCATGGAGACCTGACTTTGCCAAGCTCTGTGAATGAAAACAATGGTGACAGGAATAATGTGATTAATTTTCTCTATAAAGTGATTACAGGTTAGAAATGAATCAGAGTATGGTTTCAAATTATCCCTGCACCGCTTCTTAAGTAATCATTCTGTGTTTTTCATTTTATATTTTTTGTATATGCATAGATGGTGCTTCTTAACATTAACATTAGCTGTCATCTATTCAAAACAAAATAAATAGTATCTGCAGTTTGAAAAGTCTCTAAATAATTTCTTCCTTTTCGAACCTGTACAGATTTCATTCATTTTTGCCATCTCTGCTGTCTTTTTAAACTGAAGATTCAGAGCTTTGACACTAACTGTCTCACCAGAGTCAATGAATTCAAGATTGATTTCTGATGTTCGGTTTTCATTGAACCCTCCACATATCCACGCGAAACTGTCCTTGTATTAAGAGAAATGGAGTGATGTATAATTAATAGGGTTGCCACCGTCCAGGTAGCACCTGGTGACCAAGATCAGTTCCCCTGGAGAAAAACAGCTGTTTTAGAGGGTTGATTCTATGGCATTAAATCTTGAGAGCCAGTTTGGTGTAGTGGTTAAGTGTGCGGACTCTCATCTGGGAGAACCGGGTTTGATTCCCCACTCCTCCACTTGCAGCTGCTAGATGACCTTGGGCAAGCCATCGTTCTGACAAAAGCTGTTCTTGAAAGAGCAGTTTCTGAAAGAGCTCTCTCAGCCCCACCTACCTCACAGGGTGTCTGTTGTGGGGAGGGGAAGGGAAAGGAGTTTGTAAATCGCTCTGAGACTCCAAGTGAAGGGCAGGGTATAAAATCCAATCTCCTCCTCCTCCTCCTCTTCTTCTTGAGGTCCCTCCCCTCCCCAAACCCCATCCTCCCCTGGCTCCACCCCCCAAAACTCCAGATATTTACCAATAGGGTGCTGGTGACCCTACTCTATAAGCTGATAGCGTAAAGAACATTCTTCCAAAAAACGTCTGGAGCATGGGACAAAGCCACCATATGTGAAATAAGCTTGCATCTAATTGCAAAGATCTCCAGCCTCTCTCAATAAACGTTCCATATGGCTTGCAAATTCTTAAAGTGGATAAGTGCCAGCAGTAGAGCTTTAACTTTCCAGGAACCTAAGATAGTTTTATAAAACTTCATCAATACACATTGTTGCTGAACAAAATCTCCAAGACAAATGTTGTACATATTAGATTCCATGTCAAAAATGAAGTCAAATGAGGAGGAAGTTCTTGTATTTTATTGTAATGAAATATGGAAAACAGGCCAAAGGACCCATCAAAACTGACTGATTTCTTCTCAGCATAATCAGGAAAAATGCCTCAATTAATAGGAAAACAATTAGACCAAATAGTTAACCAAAAATTGACAACTTTCTTCTTTTTCTTCTTCATCTTCTTCTTGAGCATATTCTGAACATATTCAGGAAATACATGATATTTTATACATGGACTGACATCATCAAGAAAACAATATTCAAACAGCATAATTGGTTACAAAAGACAGTGGTAATTTGAGTAATAATCCTCTGATTAGCCAGATATAAAGAAACATATCTACGTCAAACTAAGTGTTTACTTAACCTAACCTAAATTATAATGGGCAAGGATTCTTCATATCAGACTAAAATCTTATCTGACCCAGACAGTGAAAGGTTTGCCCTAAGAACTACAGAATCATGAACTTTGTACCTATTATGTTGTCTGCTAACAACATCAGACCTACAAGAGGAAAGCCTTCTATATTACAGGCCTTTCTAACATCCTAATAAAATATTACTTAAAGAATAAATCTATAAAACCTTGAGAGATATGAATATGAACAATCAAGAAGGAAAAACCTATATATGAAAATCTTTATATTCCCATTCATACTACACAAACGAACCTCTCACAGTTAAGAACTGAGCATCTAAGGCGCACGGGCAGGAAACTGTGGGGGGGAAGCGTGGCAGTTTGCCCCGGGGCAAACTAACGCGTGGTAAAGAGATCAGACCTCCCGTTGAGGTACCGTGGAGGTTCTGTGGGAAGGGAGAGGTGCTGATCGCAAGACAATCCCGCGTGCAAAAGAGAAGTGCGCGGTGCGGCAAACTGGATGGTTTTTTGTGTGTGTACACCACGACTGTGCATGCTCCGTTGGGTGCTTGTGCGCATCCACGGAGACGTGGGGAAAAAACAACTTTTTCACAAGGGGACATGGGCGGGCGCCGGATGCCTCCAGAAACGCAATCAGACGCCTGCCCTTGCCCTGCAGTTTCTGGAAACTAGTACCTCCGAGGTATTAGTTTTTTGCTGCGTGTTTTCGGCGGGAAGCCACAGTTGAGCCACGGAAGTGCTATGCTTCCCAGATGTGCCGGTGAGATCGCGCCCGGAAACTCCGCCTGTCTTCCATCGCTCTAGCGTGGCTAATGCTCCGTGTGACCGCAGCCCAAGAATATAAGCTTCAACTATACCCTGTTGCCTGTTCAAAATATTGTAATTTGTATAAACAACCAATATTACTTCAACTTCTCATCCCCTTCCTTATTCGTAACTCAACTGTGCCTGTTAAAATAAAATCAACCTTTCAGTTTGGACTTGAATTCGTGTCAAGTGCCATTTTGAAAAGGGATTTATTAGAGGGCTCCTGCTGAGTTACAAAAAATCTCTGGCCTGGGCAAAAGCCAAATAATTTATCTGTCACATGCAGAAAGTTATAATTCTATCATTCAAATATGCTAATAAGAGGCTGCTTAGTCAGAGTGGGGAACAGCATTTTGGTCGGAAAATCTACCTCACAGCGAAACAGCAGCAGGGAATCTGTCATAGGAAGCACTTGGAAAATTATTTTCAAGGGGGTGCTCGTGACAGAAACAATTCTGCCTCCTGATTTGTGGATTTGAATCATTTATTTATTTATCCTATGGCAGAGTTACACACAGGAAGTATATAATAATATAAAACACGTAACCAAGTTGATACAATGGGCATGCAGACCAATTGGGCAATCCTCCTAAATACTAGTATCTAGATTTTCAATCCACTCAGTTGCAGATGGGGAGAGTTCAAAGTGCTCTGTCACATCTCCACGGAAAGCACGACACTCACATTCCTGTGAGAGACGGAAAATAGTTTGGCTGGCTGCACCACAATTGCGTTCAGGTCCTGGTATTTTGACCCATTTAAACAACAGGTCTGCACAACTCCCAAAGCTTGTTCATATTCTAATAGCCATCTTCCATACTTTACGTGGCAAGTCAAATCCTGCGGGCCTCTCATTGGTGTTTATCAGGTTATGGATATCAAGTGAAACTGACTGCATCCATGTTCGCAATCATTCATTTCCTAGAACGAAATTTTCTGACTGCAGGATTTGTGTAGATCTTGTTGCTGGGTGTTGGGATCTTGGTCTGGATAGGCCCACATCAGCCATGTCTTTCTGGATGGGCAGCTCTCTGTTTTTGATGATCTCTCTATATTCGTGAAGAAGAGCATCTTATTTGAATCTGTAACTAAAACATAAAATGAAACAATTTTTCATTTGGATCTGTAACTACTTTGGTGTGGATCCTGCTGGATATAACATTTGATATAGTGACACCTAAAGGTTTAAATGAAAAATAGTTTCCTTTTTGTTGTAATTGTAGATTCCCTTTTATATCAGATTCATAAATTTCACAAGTTGGGCATTGCTGGTTTTGCTCCAGGGCATGCAAGATTTAATAAGGTCACACACCTTGTAGGAATAGGTGTTTCTTACTAACTACATAGTAGCTGTTGTATTTTGAATAATAAGTTTCCATAGGATTAAACCTCATATGGGAGATCAAGTTACACCAGCAGCTGGTTTGGTTGCATTGATTCACTTGATGTTAGTACCTCAATGAGGACTGAGCACTCCGGAAGAGGAGGAGGAGAAGAAGGAAAAGGAGGAGGAGGAGGAGGAGAAGAGGAGGAGGAGGAAATTAGATTTATACCCCACTCTTCACTCCGAGTCTCAGAGCGGTTTACAAATTCCTTTCCCTTCCCCTCCTCACAACAGACACCCTGTGAGGTAGGTGGGGCTGAGAGAGCTCTTTCAAGGACTGCCCTTGAAAGAACAGCTGTGAGATAACTTGTGAATGACCCAAGGTCACACCAGCAGCTGCATGTGGAGGAGTGGGGAATCAAACCCGGTTCTCCCAGATTAGAGTCCACGCTTCTAACCACGACACCAAAGTGGCTCTCAGATTTGCAGAGTCATTCTACGCAGAGTTACACCCTTCTATGAAGTACCGTTGCCGCTTATTGTCCAACATTGAGTCAGAAACAAATTGCATTCCCCAATTTTGTAATGTGGGGATGCTGAATGGTATAGCATAAGCCCGGTCTTGTAGATCTTGGAAGCTAAGCTTGGCTGGTACTTGGATGGGAGACCCTGCAGAGGAAGGCCATGGCAGACCACCTCTGCTTAATCACTTGCGTGGGAACCCTGCGGGGTCGCCATAAGTCAGCCGTGACTTGACAGCATTTTGCACGAGAGCACACATTTTGCAGTGAACACGCTGGGATATAAATTAAGTAAATGAAACCAACAATAATGGTTTCCCAGCATTGATCTGGAATGGTATTTTGGAAGTTTCTCACATGAGATTGCTTTAGCAACTGACACGCTTCTTTTCAGTTCAGCCATTTTTTTCTCCAAAGTAGTTTTCCAAATGTGGCATTTCTAAGGTGTTTTCTACGTGTTTTGCCATAATTTTAGTATAACAGCCTATAAGGCCATTTGAACTGGTTAGATTATATATTCTTAAGAGGTAATTCCTTTTCATGCTTTGGTCCTGTAAGGCTGCGGTCACACGTGCCAGTTGAAGCGGACGGGAAGCAAGGCTGTTCCCTCTGGGCGGTTTACAGGTATATGGCCTAAGCGCCTAATTAGTTCCTATCCTAGGGCCACAATTCAACTGGGGGAGGGGCTACCTATCGACACCCGAGCGGCGCGGTCCTGTTGTATTCCACGGGCAGGCTTCCGTTGTTTCTTCCTGGCGACTTAGGACGGGTCGATGACATCTCCCGGCAGGCTCCTGATGGACTCCTCCGGTGTACGGCAGCTCCCGATTGCAGTTCCGGCCTTTGTCCCTTAGGCTCCGCCGCGCTGCATCGTTGTGCCGCCGTCCTGCTGCCGTCGCTCTGCCTCCATCCGGTCTCCGTCGCCGCCGCATCCACGGGTTGCCTCTGCTCCGCCACCGTATCGCCGCCGCCAACACTCCTGGCACACACCATCAGGAGGGAGGGTGCCCCCTGCCAACCTAGGGCTGGTACCCATTTGTCTACTTGCGGTTACGCTTTCGAGCCGCTGGGTGGGCGGGAGTGGGGAATTCAACCCGCAATTGCAAGATCACACCTCCCTTCATAACTGCGGGCTCAGCCTGTTACTGTGTGATCAGACGCAACTGCGGGTGAGTCTTGGGTTTTGGTTTTTTGCCATTTGCTTCCCATGTGTATAAACGAGGAATCACACCTCCACACTGAGGCTCCCCTCAGTGGGTATGTGATGATGTGCATACTGTGAAGAGGGGGGGACCAGCACTGAGCTGGGATGGCCTGATCAGGCCATCCTGATGGCATGCATGTGTGCTTGCCCGATCAGACAGGGGCAGGGCTATTTTTGGGCAGGAACGCACCGGAACGGAGTTCCGGCTGGCTTCAAAGTTGGCCACACCCACTACAGCCAAAACCTCTGCATGTGTGGCTACAGAGGGAAGGCCTGGAGAGCGACCCCCCCTTGTGACTCCGAGGCAGGCGGGCCAGGGGGGCCCCTGGAAGGATTGGGGAGGCATTTAAACGCCTCTCCATGCCAGTCCAAGGGCCGGCTTGCTCGGGCTCTCCACAGCGGCAAGGGAAGGCAAGCCAAGGGAAGGTAGTATAAACTGCCTTCCCTTCTCTTCAAGGGGGGGGGCTTGCCCGGGCTCCCTGCAGCCACAGGGTGCCCAGGCAAGCCAGGGAAGGCATGGGGTGTGGCCTAATATGCTAATGTGCTGTGCTGTCAGGGGTGTGGTCTAATATGCTAATGAGTTTCTGCTGTTTGGTGCCTATTATGCTAATGAGTTCCTGCTGGGCTTTTTCTACAAAAAAAGCCCTGGACAGGGGAAAGTCCATCCATGGCCCATTGCAACCCATTTATTACTGGATTTTCTCTGGTATCTTTTTACTCCGCTTCTGCGGTGGAGCAGCATGGGTCGCCGATGACTGCAGGATGCTTCCCAGATGTTGCTGTCTGATAGCACCCTTGCGATCCGTCGGGCATTCATGCCTATGTCGGATCTACTGGCGTCTGTGACCACAGCCCGAGAGAGCAATCCGAAGTAGGTCTGCTCACAGTACTACTCATGTGTATTCAGTGGGGGTTTACTTCCAGGATTGCTCTGTAAAAGTCTGAATCCTGCTTTTTATGTGTTTTTATGTATTAACAAGGTGTTTGTTGCTGAACAGAATGGGACATAACTCATCACATATGACCACCTTGCAGCTTTTTAACCTTTGGCTAAATGCTCATTCGGTGAACTCAGGCAGATCATGAGAGGGAGGGCAGGAAGGGTTGCATCAGCGCTTAGTTCTTGTGGCTCTTTCTTACATGCCCAGGGAAATGCTGATTGCCACTTTGGGGTCAGGAAGCAATTTTTCTCCAGGCCAGTTTGGCTGGAGATCCTGGAGGTTGTTTTGACATTTTCTGGGCCTGGAACTGCAGTGTGTGTGTGTGGGGAGGTACTAGTGAATTTCTTGCACTGTGCAAGGGGTTGGACTAGATGACCATGGAGGTCCCTTCCAACTCTGTGAATCTATGGTTCTCCTAGGTTTTCAGATTAAGGGTTTTCCTGAATTAGGAGCAGACCAGCACCCCATTGAAGTTTGCAAATAAAGTCATTGTTCAGGGTCTTCCATATGGAGTCTGAAACTCGAGTTCTTACTTACTTGACATCTGATCTGTACATTTTTATCTATCTAGTTTGTACTTCCTCTGTATTATTAATTGGATTTTACAGTTCTTTAAATGTGTATATATAAGTACACACGCCTTGGTACTACAGTGGGCTTAGACTGGAATTAACTGCGTAGGTCTGCACTACCAAATTTCTTTGGTTGTATTATAGGCCCCCCCTTTATACAGTTTATTTTTGAGGTCCCCCTTTCCTCTTTGTTTCTCTGCTAAGATCATCTTCCCTGGCTGAGCTTCTGCCACCCTCCTTCTCAGATCTGTCCAAACGGAAGAACTCCATCTGCATGCGAGGCAAGGGTCTCCTTTTCCCCTCCAAAGCCATGCATGACTCATCCTCTGGTGCTTCAATGTCATTGCTTCATTTCTGCTCCGTTAGTCATGCGGGCTTCGTCTGCCCACTTGTCAAAGTCTGGCTCCAGTGACTTTGGATCTCCTTTCATAATGACAACTCTGAGAATTCCCCTTAAGCTTGTTTGCAAAAGTAATCCCCCCCCCCTCCATCCACACATTCACAGATATATAATAAAGGTTCGCTTTATCCGTCACGTTGGTAAGAAAGGGATGGGACAGACTTGAGCTCCGTTCGAGGGATTTGAATTCACGCATCCACCATCCTCTTGTGAAACTTCATTCTGCATTTCTGTTATCAAAGTCAGAATATGTCTTGTCTTATGCTAGGTGGCTCAAGTGGTTAAGAGGCTGAACTGCAGGCTGTGGGAGGTCGGTGGTTCAGCATTTCGAGACCCGAGTGTGCCGCATGACGGAGTGAGCTCCCCGTCTCTAGTTCCAGCTCCTGCCAACCTAGCAGTTCGAAAGCAAGAAATTGCAAGTAGATAAACAGGTACCACTTCGGTGGGAAGGTAACAGCGTTCCGTGCGCCTTGGTGTTTAGTCACGCCGGCCACATGACCACAGAAACGTCTTCGGACAGCGCTGGCTCTTCGGCTTGGAAACGGAGATGGGCACCGCAACCCTAGAGTCGGATTCGACTGGCTTTCGAGCAAGGGAACCTTTCCCTTTCCCTTTCCCTTTATGCTTGGTTAGTTTCGCTATCCTTCAGTTTCGCTAATCGTTACCAAGCTGGACTACCAAGACCCATTTGCTTTAGCATCATGGTTTCAGTTGGGACTAGGCAATCTTGAGTATCTCCCAAGCAGGGTACCATGACAATGACCATAGCTGGCATTCAGAGGCATGTTGGCATAGACCATAGGTCCCTTCTGGCCAATGGTGGGGGATGGGGGTAGGGGTGCCAGATCCAGGTTGGGGGAATTCCTGGAGATTTGGGGGGTGAAGCCCGAGGAGGGCAGAGGCCCTCAGTGGGGTGCAATGGCCACAGAAGCCACCCTCCAAAGCAGCCATTCCCTCCAGGGCAACTGATCTCTGCAGTCTGGAGCTGGCCTGTAGGTAACATGGGGCCCATGGGGCCTGGCCCCCTAGTGCTTCTTCTGGGCCCCCTCCCTCCCGGACTGCCCCGAAGTCGCTCCAACTTACCACCTGCACAATAATTTCATTTAATTAGCTTGCAGCCCCCCCTGGAGGCCCCCTCCCCCCAAATTCCATAGCTACGGGGTTCGTCTGGAGTTGAGAGCTGTAGTTCTTGGGGATCCGCAGGTCCCCCCTGGAGCAAGGCTCCCTTCTCAGGATGAAACACAATAGATAACCACTTTGCGAGCTACCGGCAATTAAGCTGTGAGCGAGCGATTGGGCTGCTGCATACATTAGCTTGCCCCGGAGCCACCCTTCCTGAGTGAGGACAAAAATGGGTGAGCCGGGGGCTAAAAAACTGTGAGCTGGCTCACACCCACTCAGCTTAGAGGGAACACTGACCCGGAGGCATGCCGACTCCTCCTCGGCAGAGGCACCTGGAGACTCAGAGGGGGGAGGGAGGTGGGCACCTAACGCCACCACAGGATGAGGCAGTGGGGGCACTCTCCAGGAGCCCCCTCTGATGGGCAGGAGGAGCCCCAAGAATCAGAGTCCGCCGGGGAAACAGCCCCGCCTCTGTACTCAGCCTCGGCCCCTGAGCCACCTCAGCCCCGTCACAGTCATCACCACCAGAATCAGAAACAGCACCGCGAAGTACCAGTAGCTGGCTCCTGGAGGGGAGGGGCTTGCATCTTCACCTCCTTGCAGTAGCATTTGGTATTTTTGTGTGTGTGTGTGTTTTGTGTGTGTGTATTTTGTGAGCCTGGAAGCCATGGTGACTTCTGGTGACCCCTAGTGGGGCCAGAACATTTCAGAGAGGTGGCCTTGATATTGCCTGCCTCTGTGTCCTGGCACTGGTATTCCTTAGAGGTCGCCCTTCCAAGTCCTTGCCAGGGTCGGCCCTGCTTAGCTTCCGAGATCAGACAAGATCAGGCTTGCCTGGGCTATCCAGATCAGGGCATCTCCTTGCAGTAGCATCGAAGGCCCATGTTCACCCGCAGCTTTTGCTGGAACGACATCTATGCAATACCAGTGGCTCCAACTCTGGCATGAACTCTGGGCCTTGCCTCCCGCCTTGATTTACAGACTTTGGAGCTGTGCAGGACAGATACTGCCTTTGGACAGAGAGATTCTGTTGAGCAGAAGAGCTGATTTCCATCGATAAATCACGAGGAATTGTTTTAGAAAACAGACTCAGCCCAATCACATCAGCACGGTATCTTTAAGTGGGATTTGAACTGGTGTCTACAGAACTTAAGAGGGAAAGAAGTAGGGTTGCCAGCCTCCAGGTGGGGCCTGGAGATCTCCCGCTTTTACAACTGATCTCCAGCTGACAGAGATCAGCTCCCTTGGAGAAAATGGCTGCTTTGAAAGGTGGACTCTATGTCGGACTCTTGGACAAAGTTACTCTCAACAACACTCTCTGGCAGTGATTTGTTTATTGAAGAATAAAGGTGTTCCAAGCTGAGATCAGTACTGTGTCAGAACTGAGGTTCTGGTGCCCAAACCCCGAGTTATAGACAGTTCAAACAACTCCCCCCCCCTTGGGTCCCATCCAATCACACCCCCTAACCATGCTGCCTAGCTTCTGCATGCTCCAAACCCCCCACCTGTAAATTCACCGTGATGTTATCTGTGAGAGCGAAGCAAGCAAAGCAGTGTCCAAGGTCGTCCCTGAGAAGGGAGGCTTCTTTAGAAGAGTTACATCACTGCTATGACAGAGCTGTTCTCACACTCTCACACTCAACACCCCCCCCCCCCGGAATTTCCCTCCCCTTGCAGGCCCATAAGACATGGCAAATGAGAGGCCGAGTTTGACGCTCTGTGGCATTATACCATGCTGAAGCCCCTCCTCAAACCCCGCCCTCTCCCGGTTCCACCCCCAAAGACTCCAGATATTTTCCAACCCAGACCTGGCAACCCTGGTGTTATGTAGTGGGTTGCCGCATGGATAAACGACAGACAACGACGTAGTGCGTAGCACGCTTTATTAGGCACACAACAAGACAAAGACAAACGGCCGGCAGGCCAACTATATACACTACCAGGGGACCACCCCTGGGTCCCATTGGCGGGTTTGAATTTCCCGCCACAGTCCCATTGGTCCCCCAGTGGAGGGACTAGGATCCTAGTCCCCATTGTTGTCCAGGAATGAAGCTCAGGCATGTGCGCTGACCTCCGGTGGTGGTCAGTGGACACAACACCTGGCCTACTTTTCAGAGTTGTCGTTAGGATATGGTAGAATAGGGAGACCCACGAATGTGGCACGGAACTCTTCTCAGGATGAAACACAATAGATAACCAGTTTAACGTGTCGGAAATTTAGCTTGTGTTCCGACTTCTGTTTTCCCAGAGGCACATGCTGCATTAAATCCTGTAACAGAAGAAGAAGGGGGAGAAAAAAAACAACACTTAGACCACAACTGTGAAAATGAATGCATTAAACCCTTCAATTGCAAAGAACACATGAAGGGGAAAGATAGAAAACACACCCTTTCCCCCCAAAAGCCCCTTATTTGACTGCACCTCCAGAGGAAATAGAACGGCAGCTGCTGTGTGCATACTTTAGGGGAAATCATTTTACAAAAAAAATCGGAAGGGTGGGGGGGGGACACACACACAACATGATTGGAGGCCCCTAAAGTACGGAATTGTCCACCAGGAAAAATAATAGGAAAAAAAATGTACAGCTGGATTGAAATGAAAGGAAAGGCTGGGATTGTTATATCAAGAAACAGAGTATCTGTTTGATTTCCTGTTCTCAGGACAGCGGGGCTTCAAGCCCTGTGTGGGAGGGAGAGTCTTGGATTGCTCATTAATATGAGGGTTTGCTTTGAAAACCACCAGCTGGTCTTGATGGTGCTTTCATCTTATGATTTCAGAGCACCGGAGAGAGTGTCGGGACGGTCAGAGAAGGATGGCAAGGGAAATATTATTCTAGTTCTACCAAACGTCGTGATCCAAAAGGAATTCGTTACTGAGTACATCAGAATGCACGAGAGCCCCTGTTTACAAGCAACAATGAATGCATGTACAATCTGTGTACAGTGTACACTTGACTTTTCTTTGCACATGAATTGAGTAATTCTTATGTTACATCCAGTGCTTGGGTTTGCCAGCCTCCAGGTGGGACCTAGAGACCTTCTGGTATTACAACTGATTTCCAGGCAAGAGAGATCAGTTTCCATAGAGAAAATGGCTGTTTTGGATGGTGGACTCTATGGCACTATACCCCACGGAGGGCCCTCCTCAAACCCCACCCTACCCCAGCTCCACCCCCCAAACCTCCAGGAATTTCACAGCCCAGAGCTGGCAACTCAAGCATGCACTGCTGAATGTGTGATTGAAACCCTACATTTATCCAGGCACTGGTCCGCAGTTTTATATGTAAAGTGAGCGCACTCTTTCTTACAAACAGGTGTATGCAGGCACATGCATGTTGAACATCCATTCACTATGGCCGCGGTCACATGGACCTCTTACCGCGCTAGTTTTCCCGCAGTTCTTTTATCCGCAACATTTTATATCGCTTGGAGGTGGTCAGACGGTCCCTCTGTCGTCCGCTTCACTTGCGCGAAGTACTGTTCACACAGCACGCCGTCCCTGTGGCGGCGCGGTTTTTTTAAAAAAAAACAACCTGCGCATGCGCTTGTCTTCCCATGCGCTTGGGCGTACATACAAACGAAAAAAGACCACAATAAAAGCTAGCGCCTGTTTGCACATGCGCATAACTTAAACCGGAAACACACACACTCACACAAAGGGGGTGGGAGGGTAGCGCGGTCACGGCGGATTGCTGTCCAGATACCAAAACCGCGGATAAAAAAGCGCGAGATATCGGGAAAACACCTGTTCCAACGGGTGTCAGGAAACGCGGATAAAAACAACGGAAACTGCGGGACTCAGCCCCCTTCGGTGCGGGAGGCGGGTTTGCCTATATGAACAGGAAACTGTAAAGCGCAAGGGATCAGCAGCGAAGCCCGCACTAAATGTCCGTGTGACCTGACCCTATAACATGCGAACAGGGCTCAGATGTGATGGGGCAGCCATGTGTATTGTGCAGAGCTAAGTAAATTACAGTTTAGGGCCTCATATTATGAGGGCCATCTAAATGCACAACCACCACCCCTTAAAAATAATTAAATTACCATGTTTATTGGTAATGCTGTGGTGCATCTTTGACCTTAGTCCTGTTGGGTTTTGGCACTGCCACAGTGGCACTGGTTCTGCTGGGCACATTGCACTGGTTTTGCTGCCAGCCTTGCAAAAACGCTTCCTCCCCACACCTCCCTTTCTACTGCAGAAACTCTTTGGGATAATTTGCCGGGCTTGTTGGGTGCCCGCTTTACTTTTCCCCCACCATTAGAGACAATGGAGGATGGGGGCACCCTCTTTGGGTGCCCATAGAATTGGACCCCCTGGTCCAATCTTTTCGAAACATGGGGGTTCTTTTGAGGAGAGACTCCAGCAGCTACACTGCAATTTTGGTGCTTCTACCTTAAACCCCCTCCCCCCAGCCCATGAATATACTCTAGGAGATTTTCTATTGACTATAACGGCCCCATAGAGTATAATGGAGTTGAAAAATTCAGCATTCCCGAATTAATTCAGGATTCTCTTATCAGTAAGCCAGATCAGATCAGAGAATCTGATTCGGCTTAACGAATACCTGAATCGTGCCGAAAAGGCACGATTCGGGTATTAATTCAGCTCAGAAACACCAAATGCATATCCCTAATTATCAGCCGGTCAGCTTCCTGGCCCCTTTGGCCTTCAGGAGCAGCTAATGACTTGGGTGTTTGTACATGTGCATCCATCTTGCTCCAAGCCGATACATTAATGTTTGTAAGCCTCCATTGCTTTAGGTTGCCACCATATCGATCCAGGTGTTCCTGCTCGGCTACTATGGCATGCGTCTTCATGCCCTCCCTTCTATGGTGAGACGTCAAGATTTTGTCCTTCATTTTTTCAATGTCCCATTTCTTAATATTGTGCTAACTTGGCCTCCATTTGTGGAAAGGCTTACCAGCCGCATTAAGCCAGCTTACGCTGGATTTTAAATTTATTTTGCTAGAAAACCTTAATGAGCAGTATGTCACTGGGGGATTGGGAAGCAACAGTGGAGTATTTGAATGCCTCTCTAACTTAGCAGTGGATAAGCTGCTGTTCAGCAACCCCAGCTGTTAGGGCTCAGGGGAGTTGGCTCCATGCATGGGATTTTGCACATCTGTCTACTACAACAGCAATCCAAATGCAAAATCAGTGCTCGGAGACATTCTAGAGTTTTGTGACACTCCCTCTGGGACTCTGGATCCATAAACCAATGAATGGATTACAATGGCACATAAATATAGTATTTTCATGGATGACATGTAATCCCTGCTCTATTATTGCTGCTGTCATGTAAGGAAAAACTGGAATCCATTTTTTTTTAAAAAAAAATCTGACCTGCATGCAGGAGCCAGATGGACTTGCAATTAAACAGTCCTTTCTGAAAAACAGAAGAATTTGATGCCTTAATACTGTAACTGCCAAAACCACTTGAAACTAGGCAGTTTATACTCCTGTCGTCACCCATGTATTCCAGGGTTCTCCTGCCTTTTTGAGCCTACAGCAGGGGTGGCCAAACTCGCTTAACGTAACAGCCACACAGAATAAACGTCAGATGTTTGAGAGCCGCAAGACATGAACAAATATCACACAGACATTTTTAATTGGAAAATATGCAAATTTGCTTTTTATTAACATTAAATTAGACTGTGTGAAAGAGCCACATGCAGCTCCTGAACGGCAGTTTGACCACCCCTGGCCTACAGGCACTTTTGAAATTCTGTCACAGGGCACTATCACAAAATGGCTGCCAGGATTAGTGGAGCCAGCCACAAAATGGCCACTGCAGGAGCCAGAGCCAACAAAAATTGGCAAGGATTGCGGTTATAAATAACTCTAATAGTAACTCTTCAACATTCCAGGCACCAGCTCTGACGGGATGCTTCTTAATCTACACAGCCAATCAGAGTCCTGGTTGGGCAAGAGCCCCACCTAGCCCCACCCACTACGTAAAAGCACTCGGTGGGGGGCGTTCCATTTTTCTGGTGTCCTCCCGCTCGGCGGTCTCCTGGAGCGCGGCCCGTGTCAGTTCTAGCCCGGCCTACATCCATATTCGGCTCTGCCGCGCCTGCACCTCCACGCCACCGCACACCTCCGTGACTCCGCCTCCTCCTTCACTGTCGGGTTTCGCCACACGATGTTGCTGGCCACCAGGGATCACCTCGCCGTTGCTCCACCACTACTGCCGCCGCTGATGCTCCGCCACACACCTCACAGAGGAGGGTGCCCCCTACCCTCTAAGGGCAGGTACCCATTTATCGACTTGCTTTTTAATTACTTTTAGCTTTCGAACCGCTGGGTGAGCTCACCCCGGCCACGGTGGATCTCGAACAGCCATAGTGGATGTTACTGCAGGCGTTTTACCGCCTGCGCCATCGCAGGGAAGGGAAAGGAGATTGTAAGCTGCTCTGAGATTCCGAGTGAAGGGTGGGGTATAAATCCAATCTCCTCCTCCTCCTCCTCCTCCTCCCTTTCACTCCTGCACAGTTTGGCCTCCTCCCATGCTGTTATTAGCCCTTTAAGGGGTAAAAGAAAGGACAGGTATCCTCTTGGTGGCCTGTCGTTCATGAGCTTTAAACCTGCTGGCTGGCCTGAATCAGGGCCTTACATGGCTGCAACTTAGTTAAGAAGATGCTGAGCACAGCCGACAGCAGACTCCTTCTCTCCTTTGCCCCTTAGGAAAAACCTTCCATGCCCTGTTCTGTAACGCTATTGGCTGCTGCTTCAGCTGTTGGTTATTTTGGTTAGCCATGTTCAGCTGTCCATTAGGTGAATCTGTCCTATTTAAAGCCTGATTTGTTTGTGTATTTTATTATTTGTGATTATCCGGCCCAGCTTTGAGAGCCCATGGCTGAGCTGATCAGTTGAGATCTGCATTCTGTTTATTACTCCAGGAACACTGAAAGGGTCTGAGGAATGCAGAGTGACTTTGCACAAGCTCTTTACATTTTGCGATTAGCGCTTAAACATTATGCGCCACTTGCAAAGGTGCACTCCGATGAAGCAGGACGTGCAAACAGTTTCTCACTCGTTTTCACTGGTGTGAGAATACACTCCACTGATACTAAGGCTATACGAGCACTGACGGTTTCTAAGTGCTCGTCTGCTCTAAGGAGAACTAATTTCCTTGTGGACTTCAGTCACCATGAAAAAAACACCCCATATCGTTTAGTTCGCTTAGGCTGGCAAATCTCCACAGATCTTTCCAGAGACAGGGCTAAGGTTGGGACCAAGGGTCATGAGCCTCCCGTCGTATCTGCATTTCACCCCCTCCTTTCTAAAGCAGACTTCTTAGAGAATCAGTGTGAAGCAGCAGAACAAAGTTTGTGTCCGGTGGCACCTTTAAGACGAACAAAGTTTTATTCAAGGTATAGGCTTGCATGCACACAAAAGCTTATACCTTGAATAAAACTTGGTTGGTCTTAAAGGTGCCACTGGACTCAGACTTTGTTCGGATGCAGAGTTTAGAATTCCCGACTGGGAGTGGATAGCTGTTGGGTCTAGAGATGTGAAGGCCCAGAAAAAACCGGAAAAATTCGGGGGGGGGGGGAACGGGTTTCCCCCCCGGTTTTTTCCTGAGGAGAAAAGAAAAAAAATTGATTATGGAACGTTTTATTTTAACATGATGAAAAAAAATATTTTAAGACAAGGTGTTCAAATATTTTCCAAATCATTTCTAAAACATATATATATGGTATAAGATTGATCTAAGCATGTCCTAGGTTACAAACTGAACTCTCCCATGCAAGAACAAGATGCATTTCTTCCTTTAGGAGGTGCTATTGTCACGAGAAAAGCAAAGCAAAAGATTTCATTTTTGTTTTTGTATTCTGTTTGTAATAACCGTTTGGATACACTATATTTTTAATATGCTAGTTGTGATAATTTCATGCCAATGTCCATAGTCATATTTTATGTTCCTAAAGTAACAGAATGACTTTCAATCTAGAAAAGACAAAAGAAGTGCTAATGTAGCATTTTTTTCAATTTTTCCGAAAATTTCCGTTTCCCCCCGGAAAAAACTGGGGAAAAAACGGATTTTTCCCCGAGCTTCAAAATTTCCGGAAATTTTACATCTCTAGTTGGGTCACATCCCTACTTGGTGGTGAAGCTCACTCTCAGCCTGACCTACCTCGCACGGTTGTTGTGAGGATAAAATGGAAGTAGGGAGCCATCCTTGCAGGCCCATAGCTACGGTTGGGATTTGGGGGCCCCACCCCCTTTCTTAAAGGCACAGCTCTTTTTCAAACATTTTACAACATTTTTAAAAGGCATGCACTCCTTTAAGCAGAGTAGGGTCCTGCAGTTGACTAATTCCTGCACTGATCAAGGGGGTTGCAGTAGGTGACCTCTAGGTGACTTCTAGCACTTCAGCCCCACCAGGAAAAAATTTGCCCCACAAGCCACAAAATCCTGGCTCCGGGCCTGTGTCCTTGTTGGCCATCCAGGCCAGAAGGGTGAGATAAAAGTTAGCAATTTACCTGGAAGATCTGCTCATTTCAATGCAGCTCTTCTTGCATGTAATGCGTATCCACCAGAAATAGATGCTGTCAAAAAGTGACGAAATTTCATGCTGACTCTTCCTATTGGCAAGTCTGTTCAATTTCATTTTATTCACTCCTACTGTACATCACCTTGCTCCCCAATGGGGACCAAAAGTGGATTACATCCTCCTCCTGTCCTACATTTTATTATCACAACCCCCCTGCGAGGTAGGCTCAGTGGAACACATTTGACGGACCCAAGTTCACCCAGCAAGCTTCCTGGATCTGAGTGCTGCACTCAGGGCCGGCTCCAGGTTTTTTGCACACTAGGCGAGGCTACCTTCTGGTCCCCCCCCCCTCCGGTGCGCCCACCAATTTTCAAACATAAATGCATTTTAGGAAGAACCCTTTACGGGTTCGAAAACCCACCATCCCAGTGTCTTTGCTCCTGATCTGGTTCTACAGTAATAATTAGCACAGTAATACAATCAATAAACATAAAAACACCAATGAATCAATAACAAGGCCATTAACAAAGCCAGGAGTTCCTGGCTTCCCCCAGTGTCTGGAGTCTAAACAGGGTTGCCAACTCTGAGTTAGAAAATTCCAGGGGACTTTGGGGGGGGGGAGTCTGGCGAAGGCAGAGTTTGGGGAGGAGGCAGCTCAGCCGAGTCCAATGCATGCCTTTCCTCAAGGGGACCTGATCTTTGTAATTTCGGGGGGGAGTGTCTCCAGGTCCCACCTGCAGGCTGGTGGCAATCCTAAACCCTCCGTTCTGGAAAGCTGCTCCTTGGCCATGGGGAGCCGCCATTGCCTGTTGTGTGTGCCCGACCCGGCCTTCACCACCACCATCCCCGTTCCTGCTTTAAGGCTGGGGGTCCGTCCGGCACTCCCGCCTGGCCTGGTTTGGAGCCCTGCTTGGAGGCCAGCCAGTGGGACTGGTTCCCGCCGGGCCCTGGAGAGCTGGGGGTGGGGCGGCCATCAGGTAGGGCCAGTTCGGGCAGGTGGAGGAAGGCGGTGCAGGTAGAGCCTGGGGTGGCGGTGGCACGGCGGTGGGAAGAGCGCAGGCACCCTGGGTCCCGCCAGCCAGCAGAAGAGGGCAGCGGGGCGGCGAAGGCAGGCGTGCCAGGAGTCCCCCCTCCATTGGCTGGCCGGAGGCACAGGGGCGAGAGGGTGGCCTGTGATTGTGAAGCGAAGTGCCCCCACCAGTGGCCCCAGGCAGGGCCGGCTACAGGCTGCTCTCCACAGCGCCTTCGGCTCCCCTTGGGCAAGCGGGTCACCCTCCTGGAAAGGTGGGTGGCGACCCGTGATTTACTACCCTGTGTAGGCGAGGGAGGGGTGGCAGGCCGAGGGGCATCCCCTCCTAAGGGGCCACTCTAGGCCACTGCCTAACAATTGTCTATGATGGGCCGGCCCTGGCTGCACTCTCGCTACAACACCACACTGGCTCTAGAAAATACACAGACACAGTTTAGCATTAGTTTCCTTAGCTTTCCTCTACGCAAAATGGGAATATTAACAGTGACATGCCATACAGAGGTGCTGACATTATGAAACAATGTCGTAAACAATAAGAGAAGAAGAAGAGATTGGATTTATACCCCGCCCTTCACCGGGAGTCTCAGAGTAGCTTACAGTTGCCAGTTTGGTGTAGTGGTTAAGTGTGCGGACTCTAATCTGGGAGAACCGGGTTTGATTCCCCACTCCTCCACTTGCACCTGCTGATGTGACCTTGGGTCAGTCACAAGCTCTGGCACAGCTGTCCTTGAAAAAGAGCAGTTTGTGTCAGAGTTCTCTCAGCCCCACCCACCTCACAGGGTGTCTGTTGTGGGGAGGGGAAGGGAAAGGAGTTTGTAAGCCGCTCTGAGACTCCAAGTGAAGGGCGGGGTATAAATCCAATCTCTTCTTCTTCTTCTTCCCACCAGGAAAGGATGTTAAGCTGTATACCTATACGTCACCTGCAAGTTCTTGCTGAATTGTTTGTGCTTCCACTACACCAAACTGGCAATCCGAACATCAAAGTACATCCTAATTCTCAGTGCGTCCAGGATTCTCTTTAGAAGCTCTTATAGTTATGGAACACTTTCCCATATAGCGTGCATGGTGTGTTTTTTGTTTTTCATAATATCCAGTCAGACTTCAGTATATCAATCTGTACCCACAAAGGCTTGATATAATAATATTAGTGCTCTCTGAGAATCAATCCACATCCTCTCTGGCAAAGAAGCCAGGCACGTTGCATGTTTTGAGACTCACATAACGGCATCTTGAATAAATAAAAAGAAATGTTTGCTTTACGTAACTAGAAGCTTGAAAGTTGAAAGATACCCTATTGGGTTTCGTAAAAAGTGTATCTTCAGATTTATTCCGTGTGTCTGATTTTTGTCTTTTGGAAAAAGGAAGCCTGGAATCTATATTTTGTGTTCTCAGGCACTCTGTCTGTCTCTCAGCTGAAATTTTCAGGTCAAATGTCCTTTCCCCTCCTTTCGTCAGGCAGCATCTGCCCACCCGCCTCTGTCTGTGCCTGAACACTGTGGTGTGACATGGATGACTGGACACATCTGACGCCCGGCCCTCCTGGCTGTCTCTTCTTCTGGCTCACAGCGGGAGGCCAACGGCTTGTTACCTTTGTCTGTTTCTATCCCAAGCTCTGAAAAGTGGGCAAAGGAAAGACAGCAGCAGTCGTAAAAGAAGAGCCTCGGGAGTATCCTCTCTATGGCATCGGTCAGGCAGGTAAGAATCAAACAAAGGTTGTCTCCCCAGGTGTAAAATTCTGCTCACAGGTCCGTTTGGAGAGGCTGGTGTGACGGAGCTCTGGCGACGTTCAACATTAACCTAGCCATTCAATTGCATTGGATGGGTCATTGAAGGAATAACTGCATTTCCAGGGATAAGATTTGGAAGTGATGCTTGGAAGTTTTGAGCTGGTGGGATGTTTTAGGCTGATTCTGCATTGGCTTTCCCCGCAATTGTTTTTAGCAAACCTACGTTGGAACAGAAATTCCCCTCTGCATTGCATGCTGCTTTCACTTCCTTTGATCGTTGGGTTTTATGGTCGTCTCCACATCCCATGCCACGTTCGCTTCCTTTGAAAGTCAGATTCTATGGTACCTTCTTTTTGTAGCAGGAACTCCTTTGCGTCTTAGGTGACACACCCCTAATGTAGCCAATCCTCCAAGAGCTTACAGAGCTCTTCTTACAGGGGCTACTGTAAGCTCTTGGAGGATTGGCTACATTAGGGGTGTGTGGCCTAATATGCAAAGGAGTTCCTGCTACAAAAAGAGCCCTGCGATATTCATGGCCATTTTATAGCTGTTAAGGGGTGGCGTTGCAGTCAGTATGGTGTTGGCCCCGGGGTATTCGAATGCGGTGTTGAGCTGTACTTTCCCCCTCCCAGTTGGCAAAAAAAAATGTGGAGCGAATCCTAGATGCAGAATCACCCCTAGTAAAAAATTACTAACAATTTTATTTATTTATTTATTTATTTATTTATTTCACTTTTACCCCGCCCTCCCCGCCAGGCAAGCTCAGGGCGGCTTCCACGAACTGACAAGCAGTATACATTCACAGTAAGTATAAAAACATAAAACATCAGTTAAAACACAACCAATCTATGGCCCCGTTCACACGGAGCAGAAGCCACGCTAAATAGACGGAAGAGAGGCGGAGTTACCTGGCACGATCACACGGCAACATCTGGGGAGCGTAGAGCTCCCGTGGTTGAACTGTGGCGAACCGCCGATAAAACGGAGCAAAAAACTAGTACCTCGGAGGTACTAGTTTCCGGAAACTGCGGGGCAAGGGCGGGCGTCTGATCGCGTTTCCGGTGGCATCCGGCGCCCGTCCATGTCCCCTTGCGAAGAAGGTTTTTTTTCCCCCCAAGTCTCCGTGGTTGCGCATAAGCACTCAACGGAGCATGCGCATTCGTAGTGTACACAAAAAAAGAAACCCAGTTCGCCGCGCCGCGCGCTTCTTCGTTGCGCGCAGGCATGTGTTGTGATCGACGCCTCTCCGTAACCACGGAAGCTCCACGGTACCTCCACAGAACCTCCACAGGAGGTATGATCACTTTACTGCGTGTTAGTTGGCCCCGGGGCACACAGCCACACTTCTCCCCCGCAGTTTCCTGCGCGTGTGACCGGGGCCAATATAAAACATTCATTAGATGGCGATAAAACTAAAGTGCAATTTAGGGACACATTCGGCGGTACCGCCGCATTAGGTCGTATAGGATCGGAGTTCGCACAGGGCACTGCTGGTAGAACGTCGCTCCTATCGGAACGCCTGCCTGAAAAGTTCTGTTTTCACGGCCCTGCGGAACTGTGACAAGTCCCGCAGGGCCCTGATCTCGGCAGGAAGCTCGTTCCAGTAGGCCGGAGCTGCAAAGAAAAAGCCCTCGTCCTGGTTACTAAATTACCTTCTTCTTTTCGTAGTCTTGACATAGCTCGGGGATGGCTGCCTACTTGGCTGGGCCATTCTTTGAGATTTGCCTGGCGAGGGCCGGGTTTGGAGAGGGAAGGAGAGGGTCCAGCGGGGAACCTGATCCCATAGAGCAGGAGCCCCCAACCTTTCTGAGCCTGCGGGCACCTTTGGCATTCTGACCACCTGGCGGGCACAACTGCCACAAGAGGCAGAGCCGCCTGCAGTCGTGTGCTGTGGAGGCCGGCTTCTGCCACAGAAACATTTCAAGGATCTGCACAGCCAATCCGAAGCCTTGCTGGAGAAAGGCCCCCACCTGGCCGGCACCCAGTTTCCAAAAGCAATTGACAGGTGCCAGGAAAGGTGTTGATAGGAACATAAGAGATGCCAATGTTGGATGAGGCCAAAGGCCCATCCAGTCCAACACTCTGTGTCACACAGTGGCCAGAAATACCAGGGGCCATCAGGAGGTCCACCAGTGGGGCCAGGACATTAGAAGCCCACCCACTGTTGCCCCCCCCAAGCACCAAGAAGATAGAGCATCACTTGCCCCAGAGCCCCTATCTATACCTTGTGGCTGATAGCCACTGATGGACCTCTGCGCCATAGGCTTATCTAATTCCCTTTTGAAGCCGTCCTTGCTTGTAGCTGCCACCACTTCCTGTGGCAGTGAATTTGATGAGCATCAAAGCACAAACAGGCGCCACGCTGGGGACCTCTGCCATAAAGTCCGCCCTTCAGAGCGAACGTATCCTCCAGGGAAACGTATCTCGGTAGTCCGGAGTTCAGTTGGAATCCCAGGAGGACTGCAGATCCCACTTTGAGGTGGCCAACCCTAAAACTAGGCTCCCAACCACTGCTCCCTCTAAGCTGTGGAGTCTTGTGAGCAATGCTACTGGCATTAAAGTCGGGAGGGAGCGATTTGGCTGCTGCATAAATTAGCTTGCACTGGAGCCATCCTTCCTGAGCGAAGACAAAAATGGGTGAGCCGGAGGCTAAAAAACTGAGCTAGCGTACGCTAACTCTGCTTAGAGGGAACACTGCTCCCAACCTGCCTTAATCTGACCTTGCTTCTATGTAAACTCAACATCAGGTGAACCTGGTAATGTTCGTGTGCAGCAGGAGGTCGCTGGAGTGGTCTGGGGGCCTGTCCACTCAGGGGCCTGTCATTCCAGTTTCAGAACACTCCTACTATTCCCAGGGGCTGCCATTCCACTCTGGTGCCTGTCGTTCTAGTCACAGAGCACTGCTGCTACCCCCAAGGGCTGTCGTTCCATTCCGTGGTCTCTCATTCCAGTCCCAAAATGCTTGTGCCACCCCCTGGGGCTGTCATTCCACTCTGTGGCCTCTCATACCAGTTCCAGAAGACTTCTGTTACTCCTAGGGTCTGTCATTTTAAGCTGAGGCCTGTCATTCCAGTCCCAGGCTAGTCTGTTTTGGCCCAGAGCCCCTACACTACACAACTGGATTCTCAAAAAGTCCCATGCTTTGGAAACAGAGTCAGTCTTTTCTTTTTTATCCTGAAGTTTGAAGGTTACGCCCTCTGGATATAACCACCAGTAGCTAATTGCATTTGTTTGAAGAAAAAGAATTACATCTTTATATTTCTTTTTCCTTTGTCTTATTTCAAATGGGATGTATTTCAGAATCCTGATGGTACTGTCCCCAGTTTTCAAGGGTGTCCCCACCATCACCCTCAGGATAGAATCGCTCACGTGCCTCTTCGAGAATCTCATTACTATTTCCCCAGGCAGATTCTTCTTCTTTATGTATACGGAATAGGACCTGTAGGCCACATCCATTTCACTCATGAGATACTCCGCCTTCAAATCTGTCACTGAGGCTCATCACTTGCTTCAGATTCTCTCCTTTGAATTCTGGGACACCTTGGAATCGAAGGACCAAGTTTGCCTTCTCCTGTAAAATCTGTAAAAGTTGTTCTTCTGTAGAAATTTGCTTCTTTTCCAACCTTTGCACCTTTTTCTTCACCTTTTGGGTAGTGGCGTCAACTTCTTTCACTTTCTCAGCTGTTTGCTCCATGATTTTAAGAGTCTCATTCAATTGAAGCTGCTGAGTAGTGATGCTTTGGTTCATCA
>NW_015162587.1:36008-37898 GCF_001447785.1 Gekko japonicus
TCATTAAATTGAAGCTGCTGAGTAGGGATGCTTTGGTTCATCATTGACAGCTGTTCCTTGAGATTAGTCATCTGGTCCAGCAGGGGGCACAGGGATTCTGCCAACGTTTTAGCCAACTCGGTGGTTGCTTCCGGACGAGGGCTCCCAACTACTTTTGCTGTTGAAAGTTTTTCTTTCTCGGTCCTCTTCTGCACCATCTTTATGGATTGTTTACTTTCCGAAGATTTGCTAAAGTCTCTGAATATATGCTCATACGCTCATCCATGCCCTGGTAAGTCTCTCTCAACAGATTTCAGTGTTTTTACTTCTGCTCCCCCCTCGGGTCTCACATTTAAATTCGTGCGCATCATTTAAATTCGTGCGCATGGGAGGGCCCCTCCCCAGCTCGCTTTCTTTCCTAGTCCTTGGGGTGGGAGCTTTCCTTTTAAAATGTAAATTACGCTCTAATCTGACTCACAGTTCATAGTCGGTCTTGCAACCTCACTGTAGCTCCATTTAAACCGCTCGATCTCCAGCGCTTGTCCCGGTCAGCGTCACTAGTTCCATACGGACACACAGCAGGAGGACCGTCAGGATGGAGAAGCGCCTCGATTTCCCAGCATCGCGCTGGCGAAGAGGCCACCTCTCAAAAGTCCCATGGCTAGGAGCCTTTCAACCAGGCTCCGGACGGGTAGTGAGTTGTCACCCCCCCTCCTTTCTGCTGGTGCGCAGATTTCATCCCCGGGAGGTCCGGGAGATGAGTCTGCTCAGCTTGTCGCCATAAACTGGAAGTCTTGAGAAAATGGATGCTTTGGAGGGTGGACTCTGTGGCATTGTTACCCCACTGAGGTCCCCGTCCTTCTCAGGCTCCACCCCCAAATCTCCAGGGATTCCCCAGCCTGGATGTGGCAACCCTACCCCCCTCATCTTCCTCTCTGCTCATTTGCTAAATGAACGATCCTGATATTTTTCACCTTAACAAAAATCCTACAAGGGTGGGGGAAAGAGAGAAATCTCGATTTCCTTTCCACGGATTTAGAAAGTGAAAGGCAATGACAGTGTGGCCAAGGCTGTCTCCAGCTGGGTTTTGCTTTTATTTGTCTCAAAGTATTACAGCTTCTGTTTTCCTAGGTTTGTCGCTGTCGGATCATCCTACACTTAAGTTTGCTTATATCCTCATTTCTGGTGATGGTCTCAGGCCAGGCTGGGGTAGAAGCCCCAGACTGTGGTTCACAGCTTGTGCAGGTGGACACCAAAAGCGGGCTGTTGCTAGCAAGACCGATCGAGCCTAGTGGGGCTCACTTCTAAGCCAATATGCATAGAAGCAGGTGACATCTTGGGTTGGATCCAACCAGCTTTTCTGTTGGAGAAAAAGAAAGACGGGTCCTTTTTGGCGACCAAAAATGCTGGGGACCACGAGACCTGCGTGGGCAAAAGGCATATGGCCCGGGGGCTGTGTCAAGGAGGTTAATTAGCTGAGAGTGAGTGAATAAGGCAGCTGGATCCAACCCCTTGTGGGTTTATCTCTGGAAACGCTAGAGATGGGGATGAGACGAGTTTGTTGAATGTTCGTTCTGTAATTTCACATTCGAATCAAGATTGCCGTCTCAAGGGGGGGGGCACAAGACCATTAAATCCAGAATCTAATATTACCTAATTGTGCCACTGCTCATTCCTGAAGTAGCGTTGCAGTCTCTAGCACGGCATTCACGCAGCATCTTTGCGTGCCTCTCTCAACGGCCGCATGAGAGAATACCGAGCAATTGCGAATCTCTCCCTCAAATGACCTTGATGCCACTTATGTGGAAAAAGAAGACAACATTAACATTAAAAGGAGGGGGGGAACCCAACAACATTGTGCTTGCTGGTATGTTTGTTTATGTTTTTAATTGAAATTTTGCAGCTGGGAGA
>NW_015162587.1:37964-40345 GCF_001447785.1 Gekko japonicus
ATTAGATTCACTTCAGTTGTCTCACCTGACCTGAAATGAACTCCCTCCCTCAGGCCTGTAAGAAAATTCAATTAAAAGGTCCATCTGTGAAGCAGCAGCTGAAGAGGAATGACTGTGGGGAGGTCCACATTTTCCTAAAGAAAAGAACTCCCCCCCCCCTCGCCACCACTCCCCTCCTTATCCCTGATTAGGGCTGCCCCTCACTTCTAAACCGGGAGCCCTTTCCAATTAACCAAACCTGAAGCAGTTGCTTTTATCTGCTCCATTCAAATGCAGAAACTCTATGGCTTTGGCTGATCCCTCTAAACATCATGGGGAGAAAGGAGGGGTGGAGAAGGGGACGGGAGACAAACCGAGGTTGGGAATTGGTGCTGGCCGAGGCCAATTAAGAAGCCCGATGTGATGGGATTAATAGCTGCTAATATGCAAATGATTCTGCTGGAAGTCAAAAGAAATACATATATAAAATCGGAATGGCAACAACAGGAGGGGTAGGCTTAAAACGCGCATCTGTGCACGCGCGCCCGCGCCCACAAACCACATTGAATTGAAAGTTAGTACAAGAGAGCCAGTGGCAAGGCTGCTGTTGTGCGAAAGCCATGTGAAATCTCATGCAAAGTCACGCTGGGGTATTATGATTGGAATCTTGGCTTATCGGAAAGCCCCACAATACATATGGGATGCACTGCTTATGAGCGTTAAAAGGAGTGTGAAATCGGAGGCTGAGTGGTACACAGTTGTGGGGAGCAATGTTCCCTCTAACCTGTGGGGTTTTGTGAGCAAAAATTCAACTTTGTGAGCTACTGGCATTAAAGTTGTGAGTGAGTGATTTGGCTACTGCATAAATCAGTTTGCTCTGAAGCCATCCTTTCTGAGCTGAGACAAAAATGTGTGAGCCAGAGGCTAAAAAACTGTGAGCTAACTCACACTAACTCAGCTTAGAGGGAACATGAGTGGGGAGGTATCTGCTCATGATGGGGACTGTTGGGGGAAAGAATCAACTGTGATCAATCCAGCTAGCTAGCTCGTGGTTGACACTTTGCTATAATTTATGATCTGTGCCTCGGTATGGCTGGGAAGGGAAGGGAAGAAGTATGGTCAGTTCGTGCTGTTGTGGTTATCATTTTATGACTTTAGCAATGTTGGCAGAAGTTGAAGGAAGGCTTCGAGGTTGGATGAAAGCTTCAAACTTTGCTGATACCCTACCTGCTGATAGCTGTTTATTCCCCCACGTGGACCAGCAACGAGACAATGGGAATCTCCGCTTTCCCCCCAACCTGAACACATAAATATTACAGGCCCCTGATTCTGCTTCTAAAAATGGAAGTTTAAGCATGTAATCATGGGTTTAAAGTGTCCAGAACATGACACTTGTTGACAGGACACCCATTTAAGGCATGGAGGGGAAAGGAGCAATATGCCAGTTAAGTAGGATGGCAATCTACTGCACCTTACTTACAGATGTATATATGACTACAGGAGAGACAAGGAACTATAAGAACATGATGTAATCATGGGTTTAAAGTGTCCAGAACATGACACTTGTTGACAGGACACCCATTTAAGGCATGGAGGGGAAAGGAGCAATATGCCAGTTAAGTAGGATGGCAATCTACTGCACCTTACTTACAGATGTATATATGACTACAGGAGAGACAAGGAACTATAAGAACATGAGAAGCCATGTTGGATCATACCAGTGACCCATCCAGTCCAAAACTTTGTGCCAAAACCCAGGTGCCATCAGGAGGTCCATCAGCGAGGCCAGATCTCCAGAAGCCCTCTCATAGTTGTCCCCCAAGCACCAAGAATACAGAGCATCACTGCCCCAGACAAAGTGTTCCCTCTATACCTTTTGGCTAATAGCCACTCATGGACCTCTGCTCCATATATCTATATACTAATAGCCAAGTGTCCCCAGTGCGTGCAGATACTAATTTCCGCAAACTGGGGACATGTGGAGGCTCAACAGAAATTCCTGCACACTTGAGGCATTACTTAGGTGTGCAGAAAAATCTGACATGTTTAAAAATATATCCGGGGATACTTAAATCCCCCCAAAACTGAAACTGCGTTCTCACGCATACATGGAGAATGGACTTGCCGTTTGGAACTGTGGCAGAGCTTGCTGCTGGCAGCTGCGAGGGAGCCAGGGGAGCCTGGGAGGGTGGGCAGCTGGGATCCGGGCAGGGCTTGCTGCTGTTGCTGCTGGGCGGGGGGGGGAAGCCTGGGGGGGTGGGGGGCTGGGAACATGGAGAATGGACTTGCCGTTTGGAACTGTGGCAGAGCTTGCTGCTGGCAGCTGCGAGGGAGCCAGGGGAGCCTGGGAGGGTGGGCAGCTGGGATCCGGGCAGGGCTTGCTGCTGTTGCTGCTGGGCGGG
>NW_015162587.1:40459-40573 GCF_001447785.1 Gekko japonicus
TTGAATGCCCACGAGTTCTAGTTTTGTAAACATCTTGTCGGTTGCGGTACCAAAACTTTGTAACTCCCCCACCCCCAGAGATTCATTTGTCTCCCCCTATCGTACCTTATCGTA
>NW_015162587.1:46576-55796 GCF_001447785.1 Gekko japonicus
TGCTTCCGTGCAGCCGAAGGGGCGTCAAGCAAGAGAATGTGGGCGGGGGGAGGCGGCCGTCGGTGCACGGCCGCTCCGCTTCAGGGGGGCTTCCATCTATAAAGGGAGCGGGAGGGAAATCTCCCCTGGCCAGTTTCTTGTAGAAGGGGGGGGGGGTCTTGAAACAACTTATTTGAAAGCCTTTAAAAGTCTACATCGCGGTGCTTTTCTGTTCTAGCCAAGGCAACATGTTGGAGGGTTTCATTTTTCCGTTGCAGGGCTTTGCAAAGGAAACTCCTCCTCAGGTGAAGTATGAGAGTCGGCAGCAGGTTGGCACCAGAAGCTGACGCTGGGAGCAGGTCCCTCTCCACGGACTGCTGTGCAGCCGGGCTGGGAAACGGAGTCCCAAGACCTTCGTACCTCGGAGGGGTCGCGGTGGGAAAGAGGCTCTTTTGGGCTTGGCGGAGCACACCGACTGCCGCCCCCGCCCCCCCACAATGGCTTGGTGACTGTTTAGTACTGCGGGAAAACCCACTCATGTAAATCTGTTTCAACAGGACCGAAAGGAAGGTGTGTGCCCCCCCGGGGGGAAGCTCTGCAACTTACCTGGGTGCTTCTTTCTCTGACTGAGGGCTGCGGGGAGCAGGGGGTGGGGCTTGTTGCATGTGCCTGCCCCCTGGGCTCTTTACTGCCGGAGCGCCGCTCCCATGCGCTCCTACAGTAAATGACCCCTGCTGGCAAGCATCTAGCACCAAAGTATTTGCGAGACCAAAGAACCAGAAGTTTGCTTTAACTTTGCTTCTGGCCCACGCCAACCTTGGGCCGGCCCTGGTTGCTCCCCATCTTTCCATCTACTGATAAGCAAATACTCTGATGTTCTTAAAGTTTCTTCACTTACATGTAAGGTAGGGTTGGAAGATGTCCCCCTGGCTACCAGCCGGCAACACCCTCTACTATTCTACTGGGGTAAGTTCTCCCTTCATACTTTTAGTGGCTGGGATGATCAGAGCATTCTTTTAGTTTCTGCTTTAAATGTTGCATCCCTGCTCTGCACCCACAATCCAGGAGGCAGGTACTGTGTAGTTACAGTGGGTACATATTCCTGTTTAGTTATAGAGATTATTAGGCCGAGTTCAGACTGGCAATTTGAACTGCTAGGGAGTTGTGGCAAAGAAGACCCGGAACAGACCGGGAACGGCTTGTTCGTGGTATTCCCGTTCGCACTGCAGCGAATTAAGCGGGTGGATACAGTGGAGGAAGCGCAAGGGACCGTTCGCACTGTCGGTCCGCCCCTGGCGAGCTGTTAGTGGCTGTTTCTGCGTTCTGCCGCATGCGCCTATGTGCATGGGCACATGGGTGCCTGCCGCAGAAACAGCCAGTGCCTATTATCAATGACTGCGGGTTGTTCCCACCTTAGCAATGCTTGCGTTCACACGTCAGGGAACTGGAATCAACCTGCTCTACACACAGTTTCCTACCACTTTCACCTGGTACTTTTTAAACTCGGGAGGGAAGTGGCACAATACTGCTTGAGTATGGCTGGGGGACGCCTGACAGATGTGCCTGTGTGAACCCGCCCCTTTAATCCGCTCCTGAAACGCTCCTGAAACATTTGGCTGCCGGGCCAAGCTACCAGTCTGAACTCGGCCTTAGATCCTGTTTAGCAAGGCACGAGGTGCAATTCAACCAGCTTTTCTGCTACTGAAAAAGGGAGGAAGGATTCTTTTTGATGACACATGAAGGTCACGCTGGAGATCATAAGACCTTCATGGACAAAAGCCAAGTGTGTCTGTCAGGGACTGTAGTAGGGAGGAGAGTTGGGCCAGGTTGATTTAAAAAAAAATATTGGCTGTTATTTTGCAATAGGAATGCGATCTACTTGGAAGAAAATTGGGCATAATAAGTGTCTTTAATAAATACGGGGGAAAGGCAGGGGGCCACAGTGTAAAAATGCAAACCAAAATCACAATACACTGTGATAAAAATGCACTATTATTTACTCCACAGGCGATTAAACAAGTAACAAACAGATGTAAAACATTTACAGGAATGAGAAAATGCGCCCAAAAGATAAATAACAAAAATATTGGCAACAGTAAGAAAATGAATGCAATAATAGGAAAATAGCTGCAGCAGTAGGAACAGGAATCCCGACAATCCTGTTTCGGCAATCTTTATGAGCTCAAGCTGATTCAACTCGATGTAATGTATTACAGTTTAATGGGGACCGACATTTTAGTGCATCTTGATCACAGGGTCCTGTGTTTTTAATAAATATAGTGCGCGCATACACACACACACACATACAAAAGAGCTATTCATGTATTCAAGTGTGTCTGGTAATGCCCACTGGTGAGGTGACCAGTCACTTCTAAAACTAATCCTCAGTTCCTTTTCAGTGGGAAACATCAGCAAAGAAGCCAGCAAAAATGGGCCAGTGGGTATGTTCTCTTATGCAGGGGTCATTTCCTACAGGAGCACACAGGAGCGGAGCTCCGGCAGCAAAGAGCCCAGGGGGTGGGCACATGCTATAAGCCCCACCCCCTGCTCCCAGCAGCCCTCAGTCAGAGCAAGAAGCAGCCAGGTAAGCTGCAGAGCCCTCCCCCGGCCCCCGGTCCAAAACAGTCCAGTGGCACCTTTAAGACCAAGTTTTATTCAGGTACAAGCTCTCCCTCCTCTGCTAGGACAGATCTGCACGTTCCCCCCCACCCCCCGATAGCTAGCAATCCAAAACAGTCCAGCGGCGCCTGAGCGGTGGGTGTTGCCTTCTGACACACTTCCGGTGATGTCAGGGGATGTGGCATATGCAAATAAGGTATGCTAATGAGTTATGCTGATGAGCTCCTGCACCTCTTTTTCTATGAAATGACCCCTGCTCTTATGTATACTTCTTGGATCGCTGACAATACTTGAATATTCGAGTACTGCTTCCATTTGTCATTTTCTACGAGATTTCAGTGTAAGAGTAGCCTAAAAATACAAAGAAGCGAGTAAGACATTGTGTTGTTACTGCAGGAGCTTTGCAGTTCCTTCCTTTAGGGGGGAAGGGGCTTGAATAACAGACACAGACCATCCCTGGGACTCTGTTCTATAGGACTCAGGGAAATTGCTCGCAAAGACTGGAGTCAGTGTACGCGACCCAAAGAGGAAGTCAAATTAGAAGAGACACCAGGCAGGCTACGGTTACAGCTGTCTGCATTCCTATTGATCTAAGGGGTTCAGTCTGCAATCCGGCTTTATCATCCAGTGGCATCATGATTGCCGTCTTATTCTCTCTCATCCTCCTAACATGAAAAGCACTTTAGAGGGCTGTTATCAAAAGATCCAAAGCCTAAAAAAAAAAAAAGAACAACATCCCTCAGAAGAACAGCTGCTTAGCACCTTTGAAGAAAGTTTCTTGACACTTTTCCCATTTAATTCACACACACACACACACACACACACAGAGTGCTTCAATATATAAAGAAGAAAAAGAAGAAATTGGATTTCTAACCTGCCCTTCACTACCCAAAGGAGCCTCAGAGCGGCTTACAATCTCCTTTCCCTTCCCCGCCTCACAACAGACACCCTGTGAGGTAGGTGGGGCTGAGAGAGCTCTTTCAAGGACTGCCCTTGAGAGAACAGCTCTGAGAGAACTTGTGACGGACCCAAGGTCACACCAGCAGCTGCATGTGGAAGAGTGGGGAATTAAACCCGGTTTTCCCAGATTAGAGTCTGTGCTCCTAACCACTACACCAAACCTGTTTCTCCGTGTGGAGCTTTACAGGGCCGTATCAGACAGTCCTGGATTCTAAAGAACCTGTTACCACGAGTGCCAACTCAAGACTAACGGGCAATGTTGTAATGATAGGATGGAGAAAGCCCATGTGGAAAAACCTGAAGGCAAGAAAATCCCTACTTAGCAAGCTCCCACTGGAAGCCAGTTTGGTGTGGTGGTTAGGAGCACAGACTCTGATAATGGCAACTTTATCATAAAGCTGCAGCCCTGACTTGGTTGAAAGAATGGATTACCCTGGAAGACTCGAGGCTATTGAAATTAGAAGGCCACAATTTGAAACTAGGATGGCACGCCTTTGTATGGCACGAGGAAATTGAGGTACATAAATATTTTAAGCAACGCTTAGTGAGAGCATCTTTGCTAAAAGTATGGGAAGGGGTTAAATGTACTTTTTATACAAAAATACCTAAATGGGTTTCACCTTTAGAGGCTTCTATAAACCCCAACCTTCTCACCAAGGAACACGTATGGAGATACGAAGACTTGTTAGATAAGAAGAACTTGCTAAAACCACAAAATGCTTTGCAAAGTCAGGGGGTTGCTTTAAACTGGTGTGAAAAGGTGCAATTAGACTCCATATATATAAAAGATAAGAAAACTGGTTTTTGTGATAACCTTACTGAAATAAAGTATTGTTGGGTAAAGATGTAAAATATATAAAGATGTTTTATACTATTTTTTTTTGGTAAACAAATTTTTTATTTTCTCAGGAATACAACATATAAAACATTTCATTCTATCAATTGTCTACCCCATTCCCAGTTCCTCCCCTCCCTCCAATGGCTTCCCACAATGCTTCCACCCCTGCTCCAAATTACTTCATATCATCAACAATATCAGTTTTTCATCATTACAATCTAAAGATAACATCGTTTGACTTAATATTGATCTAAACATATTAAGTTTTGTTTCACATCCCAGTTCTTTTCCAGATAAATTTTAAAATCATTCCATTCTCCAAAAAACTCATCGTCTTCTTTGTTATTCAGTTTTTTTGTAATCTTATCCATTTGTGCCATGAACAGAACTTTTTGTATCCATTCTTCAACCTCTGGTACCTTTTCTGTCTTCCAAAACTGAGCATAAATCATTCTCGCTGTCACTATCAGGTACCAGAGTAAAGTTTTTTTAGTCGTATTGACTTCTTCCATTTTGAGTCCCAAAAGCAGAATTTCCGGTGCTTTTTTAAAAGAACATTTCAGTATTTTTTGCATTTCATTGTGGACTTTTGTCCAAAAGTCTACAGCTTTCTCACAAGTCCACCACATATGATAAAATGAGCCCTCATGCCTCTTACATTTCCAACATTTGTTTGACATATTTTGATTCATATTTGCAATCTTCTTAGGTGTCATGTACCACCTATACATCATCTTATAACAATTTTCTTTAACATTAGTACATGTCGAGATCTTAATAGAGTTTTTCCACAAATATTCCCAAGTTTCCATATCCACTTCCTTATTCATATTAATAGCCCATTTTAACATTTGTTCTTTAACAGTTTCATCTTCAGTATACCATTTTAACAACACCTTATACATTTTAGAAATATTTTTTCCTCCTCCACTCTCCCATACCTTTTCAATTTCATTTTTTTCCTCTCTAAAACCATAGTTTTTTTTGTCAGATCTAAAAAGATCATAAATCTGCATATATTTCAACCACTCATATTCATATTCAATTTCATTCTGCTTTTTCATTACCCACTCTGTTCCCTCTTTTTTAATTAAATCTCTATATGGCAACCAGTCTCTACCTCGCTGTCTTGAGTAAGATATCAACACTTCTACTGGTACAATCCACAATGGTCTTAAGTCACTCTGGTACTTCTTATATCTTGTCCATACCATATACAAAGCTTTTCTCACCAAGTGAAGTTTAAAAAAACTGTCCATTTTTATCTTGTCATACCATAAATATGCATGCCAGCCAAATCTACAATCATGCCCTTCCAACCCCAACAATCTGTCATTTTCAAGCTTCACCCATTGATCCATCCATGTTAGACAAACCGCTTCATAATATAGTCTAAGATTTGGCATTTGTAGACCTCCTCTTTCTTTGGCATCACAAAGTATTTTCATTTTGATCCTTGGTTTCTTGCCTGCCCAAACAAATTTTGACAACTCTTGTTGCCACTTGGCCAACAAATCCGTTTTATGCAGAATTGGTATTGTTTGGAACAGGAACATCAAACGTGGTAGGACATTCATTTTTATAACTGATATTCTTCCCATCAGTGATAAGTTCATTTTATCCCATTTCTTAAAATCTTGAGTCAGCTTAGTCCATAATTTCTCATAATTATTCTTATATAGGTCTATATTTTTTGCCGTTAATTCAATTCCAAGGTATTTTGTTTTTTTAACTACTTCACATTGTACCAGTTCTTGTAGTTCCACTTGTTTTTGTTTGATCATGTTTTTACATATAAGTTTTGTTTTATTCTTATTTACGTAAAAGCCGGCCAATTCTCCAAACTCCTTTATTTTTTGAAAAAGCAATGTCAATTTTTCTGTTGGGTTTTCCACCATAAACATTACATCGTCTGCAAATGCTCGATATTTGTATTGGTGTCCTTTATGTGTCAAGCCCTTTATTTCTTGATCGTACTGTATTTTTTGTAAAAGTATTTCCAATACCCAGATAAATAATAACGGTGATAACGGACAACCTTGCCTTGTTCCTTTCTGTACTTTGAAGTTATCTGTCAGTTCTTTATTCACATTTATTTTAGCTCTTTGTTCAGAATAGATAGCTTCAATACAATTTCTAAAATGTTGTCCCGCTTCAATCTTTTCCATCATCTGGTGCATAAAATTCCAATTAAGATTGTCAAAAGCTTTTTCTGCATCAACAAACAGAAAAGCTACTTCTTTTTCTGGGTGCTTTTCATAATATTCAATTGCGTCCATTACTATTCTTACATTGTCTCTAATCTGCCTTTTGGGTAAAAAGCCCGCTTGATCTTCAGAAATTACCGTTTGTAAATAGTTTTTCACCCTTTCTGCAATAATTTTTGCAAAGATTTTATAATCGTTGTTCAAAAGAGATATTGGCCTGTAGTTCTTTACATTTGTTGAATCTTGTCCTTCCTTTGGAATCAAAGAAATAATTGCTTCTTTCCATGAGTCCGGCACCTTTTTGTTTTCTCTTATTTCGTTGGTTAAAGCTTCCAGGACCGGGGAAATTTCTTCTTTCATCTTTTTGTAGAATTTCGCTGTAAATCCGTCCGGCCCAGGCGCCTTCCCCAACTTTGTCTCTTCTATTGCCTTCATCACTTCTTCTTTTTGAATTGGACCATTTAATAAATCTTTGTATTCCTTACTTATTTTTGGTAGTGGAATCTCCTTTAAATATGTTTTAATCTTCTCAAGATCAACTCTAGTTGTTTGGAATAGTTTAGCATAATACTTGAAGAAACATCTCTTTATTCCATTAGGATCAACGAACTCTTTTCCATCTTCTATTATTTTGGTTATCATTCTTCTCTCTCTTCTAGCCTTAAGTTGCCAAGCTAAGTATTTTCCCGGTTTGTTCGCCCCTTCAAAAGATTTCTGTTGTAACTTCTTTAAATTCCAATACATTTCCTGATTCCAAGTCTCATTCAGTTGTTCCTTCAGCAACTTTAATTCTTTAATAATTTGCTTTTTTCCAGGCTTCTTTTTTAATTCCTTTTCTTTCTGAGCAATTTTTTCTAACACTTCTGTTTGTTTTTGAAGTTTTTCCTTTTTTTGCTTCACGTTTTGCGAGATGAGAATTCCTCTCATCACCGCTTTATAAGCATCCCATACAATCTGTATCGGTGTTTCTTTATTTAAATTTTGTTGAAAGAATTGTTTCGTTTCTTCCTTTAACATCTCAATTACCGTTTTCTTATCCAACAAGTCTTCATTAATCCTCCACAGAAAGGGTTTTTTCCTTTCTGTGGAACTCCATACCACCGGATTGTGATCTGAATTACATCTTGGCAAAATTTCAGTCTTATGTGTTTTCATTGATAATTCTTCAGACATCCAAATCATATCAATTCTGGAAAAAGAGCAATGTCTATTGGAATAAAAAGTAAAGTCTTTCTGCATCGGGTTCCATTTCCTCCAAACATCTTCTAATTTTTCTTGCTTAACTAATTCAAAAAAATTCTTTGGCAATTTTCCGCTGAATTCGTTGTCCTTTTGTGGTTTTCTGTCTAGACGATCTATTGTCCCATTAAAGTCTCCGGCCATAATAACTTGCTCATAAGTCAATTGTTGTAATTGGTCAGTTATATCCTTAAAAAATTTTTCCTTTGCTCCATTGGGTGCGTACACGTTGATCAACAATGTTTTTTTCTGCTGAATCATTAATTCCACACCCACGTATCTGCCATCTATGTCCTTAAAAATTTCTGTAGGTTGTAACTCCTTCTTCACATATGTCACAACTCCTTTTTTCTTGTTTGAGGCCGCAGAACAAAATTCAATTCCAAATAAAGCATTCTTTAAATATTTTATATCCTGTTTTCTAATATGTGTTTCTTGCAAGCATATCACGTTGCATTTCTGTTTCTGTATCCAATGATTGATTCTTTTCCTCTTGTTTGGTGAATTTAATCCATTAACATTCCATGACAACAATTTGTACTCCATTATGCGTTTTATTTTAAAGTTCTCCAAAGACGTCCGCATTGTCCGCCTTAAATTTATAAAAGTCCATCATCGATCTGATCTGAATCCTCCCACCTTGATACGTAAAGGATAAACCTTGTGGAATCTCCCATCTATATCTGATGCTCAAAGCTCTGAGTTTGTCCGCCAAGGATTTATACCTTTTCCTGTCTTGCAGTATTGTTCTTGGGAGTTCTCTCATCACCATAATTTTGTTTCCCTCTATTACAAAAGGGACGTTGAATTGCTTCTTGAATATCTCCTCTGTTATTGATCTTGTTACAAATTGTACAATTACATCCCTTGGTAAATTCTTCTTTTCTGCAATTCTGGAGTTCACTCTATAAATCAAATCAAAGTCTGAGTCCATTGACCCTTCCTCCTCGCCCAGAAAAGCCGTTATCACTTCCATCATTTTTTCTTTTAAGTTCTCATTCTCTGTTTCCTTAATGCCTCTGAATCTCAGATGAGTCTGCATCCTTCTGAACTCCATCATTGTCTCTGATCTTGTAATTTGTTGAGTCAAAGAATCTTGTTTCTCTTCTATTTTTTGTATCTTCTCCTCTGTCTCTGTAGTCTTGGTTGCATTTGCTTGAACATCCTTCTTAACTCCTTCCATTTCTTGCTTGATTGAAGTTATTTCTGTAGTAACCAATTCCTTCAATGCTGTTATGTTCTTCTCTTGGACTTCTTCTAGATGTTTCAGATGAATCTGAGTTTGCTTCTCCAGTTGGTCCCCCAATGTTTTTTCTATCTGCTCCCCCATGGCTTGTATTGCCTCTGTCATTCTCTTCTCCATTGCTTCCATGGAGGC
>NW_015162587.1:58132-71625 GCF_001447785.1 Gekko japonicus
CTCCTCCTCTTCTTCTTCTTCTTCTTCTTCTTCTTCTTCTTCTTCTTCTTCTTCTTCTTCTTCTTCTTCTTCTTCTTCTTCTTCTTCTTCTTCTTCTTCTTCTTCTCTACCTTTGAGTCCCATGGTGCTTCACCTTAGGTCAGTAGAAAGGACTCTACCCAGTGACATAAAGGAATTCAAACTGGCTAACAAGTCTATCAGGAGATAGATATCTAGCCAATGTCTGCGAGCAAAGGAGGGGGGAAAGTGAGATCACTTTTAGCTCAGTGATTCGGAACGCACATTTCACTGCCTCAGCAGAAGGGAAATTAAGAACATGTATGCATGCACGCGTGCACACACACAAATATTTACCAGCTGCCGCACTGCTGACAAGGGGGGAGGAGAGATTTTGGGGTGTAGGCAAGCATAGACCCAGCCAAGTTTGTTGGACTGAACTTCAGAAATCTGGCGAGTTCATCTGTCTCTTCACAATTCAGGACAAAGACATGGGGCTTGTAAAGAAAAAAAACACCCAGGGTGCATGGCGATGGAGGATCGTGCCAGGGGCTTGGTGGAAAGGCTGTGCAAAGATTGGATGGAGCCCTCGGCCAATCCTTCGTTTAAGATCCGTAAGACTGCAAGTGGATTTTTCATGGCAATTTCCTAAACCCTTTAACTGCTCAACAGAACGAGGGCTGGCGCCACTCTCGTCCAATGTAGCAGGATTACCATCTTTTGCCCATGCAGTTATGCTGGCATTCCAGGAGACACCATCATCAAGCCGCTTTTATCCCACTTCCCCCCTTATTGTGGTGAGGAAGGGGGCATGGCTCAGTAGAAGGGCCTCGGCATGCAGGAGGCCCCAGGCTCAATCGCCAGCCTCTCCAGTTAAGAAGATCAAGCAGTAGGTGATGGGAAAGACCGCTTTCTGAGACCCTGGAGAGGTGTTGCCAATCTGAATAGACAAGTCCGACTAGGGTCGTCAGGTCTTGAGAGCCAGTTTGATGTAGTGGTTAAGTGCGTGGACTCTAATCTGGGAGAACTGGGTTTGATTCCCCACTCCTCCACTTGCACCTGGTTGGATGACGTTGGGCAAGCCGTAGTTCTGATAAGAGCTGTCCTTGAAAAAAGAGGAGCTTCTGTCAAGAGCTCTCTCAGCCCCACCTACCTCACAGGGTGTCTGTTGTGGGGAGGGGAAGGGAAAGGAGTTTGTAAGCCGCTCTGAGACTCCTTTGGGTAGTGAAGGGCGGGGTATGAATCCAATCTCTTCTTCTTCGTCGTCTACCTCACAGGGTGTCTGTTGTGGGGAGGGGAAGGGAAAGGAGTCTGTAAGCCACTCTGAGACACCTTTGGGTAGTGAAGGGCGGGGTAGAAATCCAATCTTTTCTTCTTCTTCTTACCTGGCTGCTGGTGGGGGTGCTCCTGCCTGGTCCCAGGATCTTCTGGCATGCCCACAAAGCACGTGCGCTGCAATGATCTCAACTGGAAGTGACACCATCTCATCATGCAGGGGGCGCTCTTGCATTTGGGCAAAAGAACTCTATGGTCACCATAGACTTTTAAACCAAATGCTAGAGCACCCCCCCGAGCGACGTGCCCACCACGATGACGTCACCTCTGTGTGACATCATTGGGTTGGGCACGTCAAATGATGGGGTTCTAAGGGGGTGGGGCTCCCCCGCTGGGCAGCTGGCCATTGGCGGATTGAGCCCTCTGAAAGCAGGGGAATCCCCACTCCCACTGGGGGGATGGCAACCCTAATACTGACCTGGATGGACCATTGGGTCTCAGCCAGTATAACACAGCTTCATGTGTAGGTATGTGGCTCCATTTTTTAAAGAAGCCAATTTGTCGTGATTTGGTTTCGCGGCAGTGCAGAATAGAAGCACAGTCTTGTCTCTGTAAGACTTCCCAAGATAACGCATATTTTGGTGCATGCTGAAAACTGTAATTCCAGCTGTTAACCTTCAAAACTCCTTGCCACAATCATTATTTAAAATAGTTTTTTATTTTAAAAAGAACTGGCACAATTACACCATTATACTGTTATGAATTGGCCCCATTTCCATTTCTATCATTGTCCTGTGGGGGAAGGGAAAATCCAAGAGGCAAATGATTTCCAAAGCACAATATGCCCAATTACACAGGCTGCAAATGGTTGGAACAGCAAAGATTTGAGTACAGAGAATTGCTTTGATGTGGAACCAGCCAAGAATTCCTTACTTCAAGTACTCTGGTTATGTATACACTTCAGAGAGTCTGGGGCGGGGATGCAATGCTCCCTCTAAGCTGTGGAGTCCTGTGAGCAAAAATTCTACTTTGTGAGCTCCTGGCATTAAAGTTGTGAGCGAGCGATTTGGCTACTGCATACATTACTTTGCTCTGGAGCCATCCTTCCTGAGCTAAGACAAAAATGTGTGAGCCAGAGGCTAAAAAACTGTAAGCTAGCTCACGCTAACTAATCTTAGAGGGAACACTGGTGGGGAGTAGATTGCTGTGTTCCCTTGCTCGAAAGCCAGTCGAGTCCGACTCTAGGGTTGCGGTGCTCATCTCCGTTTCAAAGCCGAAGAGCCAGCGCTGTCCGAAGTCGTTTCCGTGGTCATGTGGTCGGCATGACTAAACACCGAGGCGCACAGAACGCTGTTAGCTTCCCACCAAAGTGGTACCTATTTATCTACTTGCAATTTCTTGCTTTCGAACGGCTAGGTTGGCAGGAGCTGGAACTAGAGACGGGAGCTCACTCTGTCATGCGGCACACTCGGGTCTCGAACTGCTGAACTACTGACCTTCCACAGCCTGCAGTTCAGCGTCTTAACCACTTGAGCCACCACTGTGTAGGGTGTGGTAAAAAAAAAACCTAAATAAGAATTTGCTATCATATTCTCAGAAATTCTAGCTCATGCATTTTATACATGTTTCCAAAACTACACGGAAAGCTTTTACCACGTTCAGAGTGTTCTCTAAACCTTGGTTTTGCAAGAAGACAAGGCTGTTGGGATTCATAATCTAATAAATAATCCAGACTAATGTCTTCTGTGGGATCCAAAAATGCAAGATTAGGACTATGTAACACAGTAAAAGTGCACATGGAGAAATGGAGAATGTCTGCTTTGAAGCTGCCCGTGTAGAGGATAAAGATCAGATTTCTTTAAAGGCAAAGCAATGCAATTTTTTTTTGTCCTCCTGCGGCATCACAACTGCACTTGCATTGTCAAAGTTGACAACTTCAGCTGCATTTAAATAGCACTCTGAGTGAATACACAATAAGTTAGACAACTTAAATTATTGTTGGTGTCAGTTTTTATTTAGTAATGGTTGACCTACCGCCACTACATCCACAACAGTTATGACTAGAGCAAGAAAATGGATTTGTTTAGTAGACATTGGCCAGGCTCTTAAACAAATTTGTTTCCCAGATTGGCAAGGAGAGCCAGGCTCTAGGCCCTAATGCACTAATGGTGACCAACACTCCCTCTAAACTGTGGAGTCTTGTGAGCAGGGGTCATTTTGTAGAAAAAGAGGTTCAGGAGCTCATTAGCATAACTCATTAGCATAACACATTAGCATAACTCATTTGCATATGCCACACCCCCTGACATCACCGGGAGTGTGTCAGAAGGCAACACCCACCGCTCAGGCTCCACTGGACTGTTTTGGATTCCTAGCTATGGGGGGGGGGGAACGTGCAGATCTGTCCTCGCAGAGGAGGGAGAGCTTGTACCTGAATAAAACTTGGTCTTAAAAGTACCACTGGACTGTTTTGGGCCGAAGGGGGGGGGGCTCTGCAGCTTACCTGGCTGCTTCTTGCTCTGACTGAGGGTTGCTGGGGGCAGGGGGTGGGGCTTGTTGCATGTGCCCGCCCCCGGGCTCTTTACTGCCGTAGCTCTGTTCCTGTGAGCTCCTGCAGGAAATGACCCCTGCTTGTGAGTAAAAATGCTACTTTGTGAGCTACTGGCATTAAAGTTGTGAGTGAGCGATTTGGCTACTGCATAAATTAGTTTGCTCTGGAGCCATCCTTCCTGAGCTAAGACAAAAATGTGTGAGCTGGAGGCTAAAAAACTGTGAGCTAGCTCACACTAACTCATCTTAGAGGAAACACGGCTGGCGACATCAGGAGTAGGACACTCTTTTTGTTTCCAGTTCTGTCCTAATTTGGAAAGTAGGACTTTAATGAGAAACTTCGTGTGGAACTGAAAATACAGACTCCCCTCCCCACCAGTGCTCCCTCTAAGCTATGGAATCCTGTGAACAATGCTCTCTCCAAGCTATGGAGTCTTGTGAGAAAAAATGCTACTTTGTGAGCAACTGGCATTAACGTTGTGAGTAAGCGATTTGGCTGCTGCATAAATTACTTTGCTCTGGAGCCATCCCTTCCTGAGCTAAGGCAAAAATGTGTGAGCCGGAGGCTAAAAAACTGTGAGATAGCTCACACTAACTCAGTTTAGAGGGAACACCGCCTGTGAGCAAAAATTCTACTTTGCGAGCTACTGGCATTAAAGTTGTGAGCGAGTGATTTGGCTGCTGCATAAATCAGTCTGCTCTGGAGCCCTCCCTTCCTGAGCTAAGACAAAACTGTTGTGAGCTAGCTCACACTAACTCAGCTTAGAGGGAACACTGCTCCCCACCAGGCTGTCCAGTGGAGGTCTTCCTTATCACTAGATCTGTTAATTGTACAAAAAGCAGTTTCAGTCTGTTGACGTGAAGCCATTTCAGATGGCCCTGTTAATTGCTCTTGTATGATCACTGCCTTGCTGGACGGTGAAGATCCTGTGCCACAGGGCAATGGGCAGAGCTGTGGTCTTCAGTGAAGTGCCCAGTGCTGGACTATGCGTGGGTTCGAATCCCACCTTTGTCGCCAGTGAAAAGTATGCATACGGAGAGTGATTTCAGCTAAGCATACCTTTATTTAGTCAGGAACAAAAGACACCTTAACCGGCTCGCAGGCCGGCTTATATTCCCTCAGAGAAACCCACCACCAACACCCCCCCACTCCCGATAGGCTATTTACAATGCCCAAGAGACCTATTGGCCTCTTGGCCTGGGACCTAGCCCTTTCATTGGGCCTGGCTAGGATCCTACTGGCCCATTGTCTTTTGGCATGAAGCTAGTGGTGTTTGTGCCTGGGCAAGACCGGGCATGCCCGGCCCTGACAGGGCCTGATACACTACACAGTGCCAAGGGAAGCCTTGTGCCAAAGAAGCATGCCAAGCCAAATAGGGACCAGAGACGACAGAAGACGTCTGCCCCGGCACCTCTGCATCTCCACGAGCACTGTGATGCAGCCCAGCAGCCGGGGCCTCCATGTACACAGAGCAGACCAGATAGGAGCCACGCCTTGGCAGAGGACAGATGTTCCTGCAAGCAGCCATGAAGGAGTCTCCTCTCCACCACGCAGCACATTCCTCCCCCTGTCCTGAGCCATCGGCAAACAAAGGCTGTTGCCCAGCTAGAAACAAAACAGCCAGTTTGGTGTCGTGGTTAAGTGCGCGGACTCTAATCTGGGAGAACCGGGTTTGATTCCCCACTCCTCCACTTGCAGCTGCTGGATGACCTTGGGCAGGCCATAGTTCTGACAAGAGCTGTCCTTGAAAAAGAGCAGTTTCTGTCAGAGCTCTCTCAGCCCCACCTACCTCACAGCATGTCTGTTGTGGGGAGGGGAAGGGAAAGGAGTTTGTAAGCTGCTCTTGGGTAGTGAAGGGCGAGGTATAAATCCAATCTCTTCTTCTCTTCTTTTCTTCCTGCCACCAATTCAGATCACGCCTCTGACAAGCATCTGATCGTTAAGATAAAGCACCTGACCAGTGATGTGATTGGATCCCTCTGCCCCCTCCTTTGTCTCACCTCTTCCCCCAAGAGGTGTCACTGGCTGCTGACCATCAGCCCTAAATTGTCCAACAGTTGTCTCTTTTGTCTTACCCATCCAGAGTGTAGGTTTTTTCCTATTTTCCTAACTCTTCCTGGGAACCCGTGTCCACCTGGCTCCTGCCTCAGGTCACAATTTGGCTACTTAAGGAGAGCCCTCTCCATGTGCTCTCTCTCTCTCCACCCTTACCCACCTTATCTGTTCCATTCCTGCGCAGTTTGGAATCACTCACGATCCATTCCCCTCTCATTTTATTCCTTTTTTCACTGCAAGCTCTACTCATCTTGCCAGACAGGTATCACCCACCAATGATACTCCTGCTCATGCAAACGTCACTATCTTTCAACCCTGATTTCTTAGTTCCGTATTGTGTGTGTGAGTGTTTGTTTATTATTACTGTACGCTTGAGGATCATTAAGTAAAAAGGCCAATTATTTCAGCAACCTGGTGTCCTCATCTATTCACGGGCTCCGGGAATTCTAACTCTGGTATACAAAGGCTAAGTCCCTGTGCTATATGCCTATTGCCCTTTAAAATTCATAATTCCCCCAAGCTTATTAATTAAATAAGGCAATTTGGCTAACAAGTCTTTTTGCAGGTCGTTGTTATTGAAATGCCCTGACCTGGATAGTCCAAGTTAGCCTGATCTTGTTAGATCTCGGAAACTTAGTAGGGTCAGCTCTGGTTCGTACTTGGATGGAAGACTGTCGAGGATTCCAGGGTTGTCCCGTTGAGACAGGCAGTGGCAAACAAATCTCTGTTTCTCTCTTATTATTCATTTATTAAATTCAACTTGTTCCGCCAGCCGGGCCCCCAAGAGGCCCCAAGAGAGTTTGTCAGCACTTGCCTGGCATTGCCGCTAAAGCAGGCGCCACACACACCCTGTCTTTGCCCTCGGCAGGGAACTGAGAGCTGGGAGCCTGCCATCTTTTCCCCATCTGTTGCTGACAACGCTGGCGGGTTTCTGGCAGGGGGAGCCGCCCCAGGCAGCAAAAGCAGAACCAGTCCGTCTGCCTCGTCTGGTGGTGGCTGCGGTGCGTGAGAGCAAGGAGGTGGGGGAAAATGAATAAACCAAATAGGCCAGCAACAGCCAAGGAGGGAAACAGAAATGTGCATGTAATATGAATTCCCTCAGCCAAGAAGCAATGCACAGGCCAAGCTCACAAGCCGGACAGCAAAATTCACGTCAAGCATTCAAGGCAATAGGATTCAAGCAAGGCAAGAGACAGACCTGGACTGTCTTGGAAAAAGTGCAGGCAACATAAGCTGAAAGCACAACAACAGGACTGGGGGTGGGGAGACCTGCATCCCAATAATATTTCCTACTGACCACACTCAGCGGATGATGGCAGTAGAAAGTGTTTTTCATAAATCCCTTTAAGGATAAGACCCTTTAAGGATTTTAGGGTAAGGGTCATCTACAATATCTAAGATGACCCTTACCCTAAAATCCTTAAAGGGTCTCCGTAAGTCAGGTGTGACTTGACAGCAGTTTCCACCATTATTGAAGTAGGCACTGACATCTATATGAAAAAGCACGGCTCTGTGACCAGATACTTCCAAATTCACAGGCTGGAGTGAATGAATGTTAATAGCTCTGTAATGGTACATAACTTTATGCCCCAGCATGGTCCTTTGCTAGAAGTCACCTTATCTTGGTGACACAACACCAGTGTGGACAGTAAAAGAAATCACACTTCTCCGGTTCAGTGCGGGCATATGTGTGTGTTCCAGTGCCACCCTAAGCAGAGGTACACCCTTCCATTGGTGCTTAATTGGTGGTGTACAACATTCAGTTCTGCCTCATGGCCATTCCTGTTAAGTATGACACTTAACTCGGAGGAACAGTTCAACAAGTGATTTCAGCTTTATTTCAGTGAGAACAGGATAAAGGCTTAGCCTTGTAAGGACTAGACCAGCTAGACAATTTCAATAGGCAAAACGGCAACTTATATACAATTCTGGCTGAGATAGCCACGCCCACAATACTTACAGTATCCAATCACCTTATGTACATCGCAACCAATCATAATCAATACATAACGTCCAATCAAAACCATTCCCTCCAGAAGGCACACCATTGGTCAGTATTTACATGTTTACAATCAGCATAATGAGTGATGCTAGATTATGCTTTTACCATTATGTCTCTTGAGACATAACAATTCCAGTTCAGATTACCTCAGAAAACTGCATTTAGTAGTATACTGACAGTGCAATTTTAAGCAGTGTTACACAAGTCAATGGGCTTTGAAGACTCTATCTAGAATGGCACTGATAATTTAATATATACGCATGTGAGGAGGAGGAGGACAAAGAAGAAGAAGAGTTGGTTTTTGTTGGATGTTACAAGTTAGAATACTTCTATCTAGTATTTACTAGGTTAATACTGTGTACTGAACCACATGTTTGTTTGTATCCTATCTGCTTAGAGAGCTAGAAAGTCCGCCAGATTGAGATGTAGTTTGTTGTCCTGATTGGAAGATAGAGTACCTAGAATTAGCATTTTATGACTCTTTGTCCAGAGCAAGAAGAAGCTCCAGTCTCCATTAGCCTGAGGATGAGTTAAGATGTCTCCTTTAGTCTTAGGAAGATCTAAGTAAGTTATCTAGATATGAGGATGTAGAAATAAAGCTCTTTGTTATTTTTCATCCTGTTTACCCTACCCTTGTTAGGTTGATAGTAAACTTTTTATATTTTTAAACTACCATGGACTCAGACTCTTTTATACTCTGCTGACTCTGCTGAATTAACTTTATAAGAAATTAAAATAAACACAAAACTCCAATAGTTTTATACCCCACCCTTCTCTACCTGAAGGAGTCTCAGAGTGGTTTACAATCCCCTTCCCTTCCTTTCCCCCTCAGCAGACAGCAGGCTGAGAGAGCTCTGAGAGAGCTGTGACTGGCTCAGGTCACCCACATGGAGGAGTGGGGGAATCAAATCTGGTTCTCCAGATTAGAGTCTGCCATTCTTAACCACTATAGCACACTGGCTCCCAAAAGAGACCTTTCCGAACCTTAAAAAACATTTGCAACTCGGGTTGTTTGAGGCACTCCTATATGCTAGTTCAGACGGCCTGCCGGGAGCGGTTTAAACTGCTCTGGTTCCAAGTGGACTAATTTGATCCCGGGGCAAACGTGGTCACACTCACCTCCCTCACCGCGCAACACATCACTCCCGGGCGTCCACACTAGGTGCGCAGCAGCGTGTGTTGCCGTTTTTTAAATTATTTTTTTACATCTTGCGCATGCGCATAGGCAGCCATCCACAGATTTGAGATCTTCATGAAGGCGCAGAACACCCTATCCCGAAAAGCATGCCCTGAAGGAACACTGCCCTTTAAACTTTTACAGCGAAACTGGCCTCTGTGAGGTCCCAGACTCATCCGAACCCTAAAACTAATCCCCCTTTTTAAAAAATTAACGCCGGGGCGAAGCTTCGCCCAAGCGCATATTGCTGAGGCTAATAAAAAAAAAGATGGGCGAAAAGCAGAAGCCTTGGGCTTCCCAGCGGAAGTGGCTAGACACTGGCGGAGAGCGATCAGATGGGGGAAATGAGGCTAGAATCGGAGCACTAAGGAAAGCACCACTTGGGTACCTAGTGGCAAACTACACCGGTTTAAGGGGTGTTTGCGACGGTTAGCAACGGTTAGGGACGGAAGGCAGACGTTTTGCGTGTGATCGCGCGTAAGTACTCCATTTCTAACCAGCTTCTATACTGGCTTAAATGCCCTAGTGGGTGCATTCAGATGGGCCATTTAAGCCAGCATAAACTGCTCCGGTTGGAACCGGAGCAGTTTGATCCGGAAGAAACGCGATCACACTCACCTCCTGACTGCGCAGCACATCGCAATATGCCCATTCACACTACCGACGTGCAGCAGCACGTGTCGGCGGGTTTTTAATTTTTTTTTTTACATTTTGCACATGTGCATAGGCAGCCATCCACAGAGTTGAGATCTTCGCGCAGGCACAGAACACCCTGTCCCAAAAAGCGTGCCCTGAAGCGAAGACTTCCCTTTAAACTTTTACAGCAAAAAGGGCCTCCATGAGGTCCCAGTCTCGTCTGCAGCCTAAAACTAAGCATCTTTTTTTAAAAAAAGAAATTCTGGGGTGAAGCTTCGCCCAAGCGCACATCGAGGAGACTTAAAAAAAATGGTGGCCGAAAAGCGGAAGCCTCAGGCTACCGAACGGAAGTGGCTCTACACCGGCGGAGAGCGATCAGATGGGGATAATGCGGTTGGAACCGGAGCACTCAGGATACCACCACTTGGGGACCAGTAGCAGAATACACTGGTTTAAAGGGTGTTTGTGACAGTTAGGGACGGAAGGCAGATGTTCACTGTGTGATCGCGCGTAAGTACTCCGATTCTAACCAACATCTATATGTTCTAGCCAACATCTATATAACCATCATCTTAAATGCCCATCTGAATGCACCCAGTGTGAGGTAAAATGCAGACTAACAGGCTTAAATGACTTACCTCACCACCCTGCCTTGGCTGTCTTTCTGAAACCACTGTTTATAGACTTCGGCAAGCTGTATCAGGTTGGGTGATGTCTCCTCAGGGGAAATGGAAAGAATAAGGAATGCCTTTTCATTACTTGCTGTTGGCTGGCAATTTTAAAAAAGTTTTACAACCACAGCTGCTGAAAAGGCATATTAAATCATTCCTAGGCATTTTTTATTTATGTATGCTGAAAACTGCTGAAATGCAACAAACTCCGGCAAATTATTAGGCCTTGTTTTGCCTGCCGATTTGCTGTCTTATATGAAATAATTGTGTGGGACAGAACTGGATTTGGAAGCACTATGTTTTATAGGATGAAGACTTTACTTGACCTCGAAATAGATAGATAATCTTAGGTACATGTGTTCTTACTCTATTTGCGTTTTAGTGTGCGCCTCATGATTCCCTGGTTACATTTTTTCAAAGTCTGGAGAAGGGCAGTGCGTTGACAGAAGATGAATTTCTTTCACTACCGTTGCTGTGCAATGTTGGTGCATTTTACTTCAGTGCCTGAAACTATTTTTGTTGCCATAAGTTATCCAGACTGTTTGTCACATGTGAAACTCAACAGGATGACTCTGGTTATTCTAGATAATAAAACAGGGGAGACATATTTGTGATTATCTCTGGTGCCATGCAAGCTATTGCCTGGCACGCTGAGAAAATGCTTGAAAAGCATCTGTTTCACACATTTAAGGCAAGCTTAAGCCAGAAGCATCCCTGGCAAAGTTGTACGCAACCCCATTGTTTTTACACTGAGCATAGCAAATGCACATAGCATTCAATGAAAATACAAATTATGGCAGCCCCTTTAGAGAGAGATAAAAGTTTCAGAGAAATGGTTGGCTGCTGTTAATGAACTAGAGATAGTACTTACACTCTGAAGAAACAGGGTAGAAATCCTTGGAACTCAGGCTGTGGTTTACCCAGATACTTTATTTACCCAGTGGGATATTTGTTTCCCCCCAGATGTATGAGCAAGAAAAAAGAAGAAGTTGTGCCCTGACCTGGATAGTCCAGCCAAGCCCGACCTTGCCAGATCTCAGAAGCTAAGCAGGGTCAGCTCTGGCAAGTACTTGGATGGGAGACCTCCTTGGAATACCAGCAGTCGGGAAATGGGGCCAGCCTTTATTCAGCCACCTCTCTGAATACCCTCCAGGCCCCCAGAGGGGGCCAGTCACCTGAGGTCGCCATGACTCCAGGTACACACACACACGTGCACACACACATACTCACACGTGCACACACACATACACATATCCACATATGAAAAATAAAAAAAAATACCAAAGAAAGAGGAAGTTGTCTTAAATTCTTATACAAGTTACAGGTATTACCCCCCATATATATATAAATATAAAATTGCCCTACGTATTGGCACTTTCCAACTCTCCCATTGGCTGTGCTGAGCGCTCCATCAGCCATTGGCAACTGCCACTCAAGAGTACTCATGTGCAATGGCTGGGTCCACTCCTCTCTCCCACCCACTGGACACTCTTCCCTTGTAGAATAAACTGCCAAAACGGCTGTCTCTCCTGACGAAGACACTTCTACTTCTGCTTGGCTCCTGCTGTGGGGCTAACTTTTCTCTAAGTGGCTGTTGCTAGGCAACCGGGCCTACTTTAGCCTTTGTGGAGAACTCATTGGGGCCAGTCCTGACTAGGTTTGCCAGCTCCAGGTTAGGAAATTTCTGGAGATTTTGTGGCGGAGTCTATGGAAGCCAGAGTTTGGGGAGGGGAGTGGTCTCAGCTAAATAGAATGCCATAGACTCCACCTTCCAAACCAGCCATTTCCTCCTGACGAACCATTGCTGCCATTCTTCAGGTGAGGGCTAGAGATTACTCAGAATTACAACTGCTCTCCAGATGGCAGAGATCAGTTCCCCTGAGAAAACGATAAATTCTGTGTCATTATACCCTGCTGAGGTCACCACAGCAAACTGACGCTGAGTGTCCAAGGCCAGGGCACCTACCAAGAGCCTCTTTCTAGAGCTCGTTTTATTCCACAACAGGCCTTATTCCTAGTGTACAATAATACTAAAAACAAAAACACCCTTTTTTGCATGTAACTTTTTTAGAGGCTGTCATCTTACATGTATGGTTGTCTTCATTTTGGATAAATATGATATAATCTAGAGGTAGTTGTCTAAGAATTGGTAAAGGTAGATTCAGGTGGGCAGCCATGTTGGTCTGAAGCAGTAGAACAAAGTTCGAGTCCAGTGGCACCTATACGACCAACAAAGTTAAATTCTGGGTATAAGCTTTCGTTGCATCCACACTTCTTCAGATACACTGAAACAGAAGTCACCAACCATTACATATAGGTAGAGGGTGAGGAAGGTGTTGCCAGGAATGGCTATGCATCTTTACTCTAACTGGCCCTTCCTGGCAACACCCTCCCCACCTTGGCTGTCTTGAGAAAGAGAGGAGTGCTCCATCTATGAATGTCAGCTGCTTAATGGGCAATTTGTAGGACCAGTAACAAACATCAATTTAAACTTCAATGTAACCACAAAAGGAAACTTCCCCCTTTAGAAGACTTTCAAGCAAGGAGAAGTGGGTGTACAATTCTAGAAATTCCCGTTGGGGTTGATTGTGTAAAAAGGATGTAAATTGACTGGTAGCTATTAGATTGTACAAACTGATTATTATTGTTGATATTGCATGTAATGAATATATTTGTTGTTTGACTCGTCTAACACTGCAGCTAGAGTTTCCAGGGCTTCCAGGTGGGGCCCGGAGATTCCCTGATACTACAGTTGATCTCCAGATGATGGAGATCAGTTCCCCTGCAGAAAGTTGCTGCATTGGAAGGTGGCAGAGGTCATTTCGGGGGGGATCGCGGGGGAACACAGTTCCCCCGGGTGAGGTATGGTGGGCAGGGCACATGACGAAGCCCCGCCCCCTGCTTCCGGCCCTCATTCAGCCAGGAGGAGGCAGGAGAAGAGGGAGGGTAAGTTGCTTCCTCCCTGCCTCTCCCCACCCCTGCCTGCCTGGGGCCAGGGAGGGCCTTCGCGGGGCTTCCTTGCACTCCCGCCGGCCTTGCAGGTCCACAGCCGGGCCCCTAATGGGGCTCGGCAGTGGAGCTGCAAGGCTGGAGGTGGCGGCCGGGATCGTTGGGGGCGGGGTGTGTGGC
>NW_015162587.1:72067-77494 GCF_001447785.1 Gekko japonicus
CCCCCCCTTCTCTTACCCATCTTATATACCCAAACCATTTCTTCCTTATCTCCAACGCCTTATCTTCCCATGTCTTATCCTGTTTTATTATCAATAAAATATCTCTTTTTTTGCTTTTAAAATGTTTATTAAAATCAAATATAACATATAACATGTACAATATCTGCATAACAGTATACAAAAGTTCTGAGCATCCAACATTACAAACCAGCCAGTTAATTCCCAACAAAGTTGTCATCGAACATCACCAGATATAACATAATAACAAACTATTCTAGTATCAGATCTGTTCTCATATATCAGAACGACTTTTGAACTATAAATCCCATTTAATGCAGTCAGGTTTAAACTACAACGAATTTGGTGGTCTACTACTCTAAACAACAAGAGGAGTCTCGGCAGCAGGGCGGAGGTCAGAGTGGAATCAAACGTGAAGCCATGTGTGATAGCTCGTCCTAGAGGGCAGCACATTGTGTTCTGTCCTGAAGTAAAGTACTGGGAACCAGGTACGTGCAAATTTTTCATAAGTTTTACTGGAGCTGTTTTGTAATCGATCTACTATATTAGAAATTTTATTCATCACAAACTGGTCCCAAATCTTGTCATACCAGGATGTCAGAGTAGGAGGAGATGGAGATTTCCAATTGAATCCATTCATATCAGTGCCAGTCCCATCTTTCCAAAGTCCATTTTAGGGCATCTTTGGGAGGTGGGTTCTATGGCGTTGTACCCTGCTGAGGTCCATCCCTTCCCCAAACCCTACTCTCTTCAGGCTCAACCCCCTGATCTCCAGGTAGTTCCCCAGCCAGAGCTGGTAATCCTAGGCCCACCAGTGGGGTTCTGTTCAGCGCTCTCCAGACCCTGGATCCGTCCCTACCTGTGTGACTGAGGTAATGGTGGTGCAGAGCAGGCAGATTGCTGGACAGGAGCTGGAGAGACCTGGCTTAAACTTGGCAAATACCTTGAGCCAATCACTGTCTCTCTTGTTGTTGTTGTTCAGTCGCACAGTCGAGTCCGACTCTTCGCGACCCCATGGACCAGATCACGCCAGGCCCTCCTGTCTTCCGCCGTCCTCTGAAGTTCGCTCAATTTCATGTTCGTTGCATCGATGACACTGTCTAACCATCTCATCCTTTGCCGTCCCCGTCTTCTTTGACCTTCAATCTTTCTCTCTCTAGCCCAACCTATTTCCCTGGGTTTCCGTGAAATAAAATGGGTGTGAGCTGCTGCTCGGAAAACCGTAAGACACAAATGTGTGAGGAGTACGGGGTTTTCAAAACATTCAGTTCTACATTGGCTCCCAGACAACGCTGCTCGGTTATATATTACTGCTTCAGAATTTCACCTCCTGGAAAGGAGGGGGGGGGAGGAACTGTCTACACTTCAGTTGCTAAATGGACACTGCCAAGTCTGGTAGATCTAAAATTAGATCTGCCAGCTGTGTTTTGGTTTGCAGGCACAAGCTTGTCTAGAGTGTCTTGGAAAGAATCAGGTGCTGGAATTACAAGGAATCTGTTCTCTTTTCAACGCAGAGAAAATGCGTAATTGCCACACACACACTCACACACACACAGACACACACAGACACACACACACACCATGCAGCTTCCTCATTTTGTCTTTTGGATTTTTTGCTTTCTGCTGCCACCCCCAAGAACTCTCTTATTCCCCCAGTCCTGAGGTCCTGTTTCATAATATTATCATTTCTGCAAACACTATTCAGGTGGGTAGCCGTGTTGGTCTGAAGCGTGCACACAAAAGCTTACACCCAGAATTAAACTTTGTTGGTCTTAAAGGTGCCGCCAGACTCCGACTTTGTCCTATGTTGTTCTTGTTCAGTTGCACAGTTGAGTCCAACTCTTCGTGACTTTATGGACCACATCATGCCAGGCCCTCCTGTCTTCCGCCGTCCTCTGAAGTTTGCTCAATTTCATGTTCGTTGCATCGATGACACTGTCTAACCATCTCACCCTTTGCCGTCCCCGTCTTCTTTGACCTTCAATCTTTCCCAGCGTCAGGGTCTTCTCCAGTGAGTGCTCCCTTCTCATTTGGTGGCCAAAGTATTTGAGCTTCAGCTTCAGTATCTGGCCTTCCAGGGAACAGTCAGGGTTGATTTCTTTTAGGATTGACTGATTTGATCTCCTTGCAGTCCAAGGGACTCTCAAGAGTCTTCTCCAGCACCATAGTTCAAAAGAATCTATTCTTCAGCACTCAGCCTTCCTTATAGTCCAGCTCTCGCAGCTTTGTCCTATGGAGCTGTGTTGTTTAGACCGACCTGTGAAGGAAATTAAGATAATGCTGTGGTGGCTGGTGGGGTGTTGAACATATACACGGACACAGTCAGGCCACCGGTCTTTCAAGGTTAGTACAGTACGTCAGGGACCTTTTACAGTTCCGCAGGGCCTTCCGCTTAAGGCCCCTCTTGTGAATTCGTAACTGAACATGAGGCCCAAGCATGACGGAGCTCTTCCACCAGGCTTTCGACTAGGGGCTGCCACTGATGAGTGTGCCCTGGAACATCGTCTGGTCTGAAATGTTAGAACACCCTCGGGCCAGAGATTCCGCTGGACGCTACCCCTATCGTCGGATGGGATTCGGATTACTGCCATTTCTGTTGGGTTAATTGCAACTGCTGTTGTTTTAATTGGTATGGTATTTATTAATTGTTTTAAACTTGGTTGCTTATGCCATTTTAATGTTGTTAGCCACTTTGAACCAGATATCTGGCAAGGGAAGATATAAATATAAACAATAAATAAATAAATAAATATGGTTGGTGAGAAGGGCAGGGAAGAAAGGTTTTAATAAATGCATACAGTTCAGGTAAAAGCAGGACCCCTCTTCTTAAAGTGGAGAAGACAATGCAGTTTTGAACCAGGGACTATGTCCGTGGTTGGCCAGACATCTTTCCTGGCACCCTTTAAGTGTTTTTGAAAAGTGGGCAGGGCCAGGTGGGGCTTTTGCCCAGCAAGCCTTCTGATTGGTCACTGGATGACTCTCCTTTACCTGCCCATCAAGTTTGGTGAGGGTTGGATTTAGGGGGGATGAGTTAGCCCCCCAAAGCAGGTGCCCACAGGAAAGTGCTCTCTGGGGAAATTAGGTTCAGGAGTGTGTTGAATGCTCCCCCTTCAAGCTAGAGGCATCAAACTCACAGTGGACCCCCTTGGTATGCCACTCTACCTGCCCTCCAAGTTTGGTGAGGATTGGTTGGGGGATGGGGTAGTAGCCCCCAAATTAGGTGCTCCCAGGAAAGTGGTCTATGGGGAGATCACAGCCACAGGTCCAGGAGTGTATAGAACAAAACCCCCTTAAGCTGGAGGCATCAGACTTGCAGCAGACCACCCCAGGATGCCCTTGTAGATGCCCACCATAGAGAAGAATGGGAGCTCTCTTACTGGCTGCCAGTGCTGCTTGTCGCGCTTTGGAGGGACACTATTGGTGTTTCCAGGGCTTTGACTATTGTAATTGATCTGTGCCAGCACGTCTGCTGCAGACGCAGCTGACATGCAGCACCACAATCTGAATGAACCTCCAAAAACCACATGGAGGGTTGTGGGAGGCTCACAAACCTCGGCTCATGAACCACGAACAAAGCAATTTTTGTCATGAATTTAGGTTCATGACCCGATGCCCATTATGATGCCCATCCCTATTTATGTCCAACATAAAGACCTGCAGTTTAGGCCTGCAGGGAAATAGGGCAGACATAATACCATATAGTATTGAATTGACTACTAGGGGGAGCAAAACACATGTAGAACAGACCCCCTCCCCCGAACCAACAAGAACACACAAGCGAGGAAAATAAGAATGCTGAATAGCCTTGAAATGACTTCCAGATTCCTAGGTGTGCTGTGAAGCTACTTTAGGTTTCTCCTGGCTGTAGAATATGACACTGTGATCTTTAAGAATTCTTGAAGTGGAGAAATACATCTGTATTCTCTCATCTGTTAGTCTGATGGCGAGAGTGTTAATTTGCAGCTAGTTTTAGAGGTATGTAGTAGGTGTGAAGCTCAAATACTTTGGTCACCAAATGAGAAGGGAGCACTCACTGGAGGAGAAGACCCTGATGCTGGGAAAGATTGAAGGTCAAAGAAGACGGGGCCGGCAAAGGATGAGATGGTTAGGCAGTGTCATCGACGCAACGAACATGAAATTGAGCCAACTTCAGAGGACGGCGGAAGTCCGGAAGGCCTGGCGTGATCTGGTCCATGGGGTTGCAAAGAGTCGGACTAGACTGTGCGACTGAACAACAAAAGTAGGTGTGAATTTTCCCCCTGATTCATAATATATTGGGCATACCTTTCCACATTAATGAAAGCCATACCTTCATGCACGTCGTTTGCGCAGGACCTGAGTGTAAATCAAATTACTCTTACCTTGATGCCTTTATTTATTAGAGGAGTATGTTGGGAAGAAATAAGTATTTCCTTGCTACATATCTATACTGCCTCTCACCCAAAGGCTGTTTGGATGACTTACAACATAATCCACACAAAAACAAATTATACACATTAAATCCCCATTGGGATGGAATCTCTAGGGTTGGATCTGACAGAGTGCTACAGCTCTAGTGAGGTTTTGGACCTAACTACATGCTATGCTTTTCTCCAGGCCTGCATGATCCATACTTGTGGTTGTGAGCTCCCCATTGGTAACTCAATTCCCAGGCACCAATTTGGATTGGTACCATGGCACAAGACTAGAAAGAGATTCAGTTCCCCCCCCCCCGGGCTTTTTTTCTGGATCTGAAATGGGCTTGGGAGGCAGTTACCTCTAACCTGAGTTACCTCTAACCTGAGTTAGTGTGAGCTAGCTCACGGTTTTTTAGCCTCCAGCTCACACCTTTTTGGCTTAGCTCAGGAAGGATGGCTCCACAGCAAACTAGCCAAATTGCTCGCTCAGAACTTTAATGCCAGTAGCTTACAAAGTAGAATCTTTGCTCACAAGACTCCACAGCTTAGAGGGAGCGTTGCCTGTGGGGATATAAAAAGGTTTCCTTGCTGGAGAAATCATGCTCCCTCAAGACCATTTTGGGTCATGAAAGTGGTACAAGGGGAAAGGCTGAAGTTCCTTCTCACACACGGTGTTGGTTTTTAAAGCCAACAAGACATATGAACAGTTTAAAAAAAATTAAAAACCAACTTTAAAACTGAGTGTGTTTGTGTACAGCAATTAAAATTACGAAGGAGGGTCAATAAGGTAATAGTTAGTGAAACAAAAAGTTCTTCACCTGCTGGTGGAAGATAACATGTGAGGGGGAGAGACTCATCTCCCTGAGGAGAGAATTCCAGCTTTGGTGCTACAACTTAGAAGGCCCTTTCATGGGTTATCACCAGGGCTATTTTTGGGCAGGAATGCACAGGAATGGAGTTCCGGCTGGCTCCTGAGGTGGCCACACCCAGCAGGAACTCATTAGCATAATAG
>NW_015162587.1:78257-82731 GCF_001447785.1 Gekko japonicus
AACCGGAGAGTCAAATTTTTCCATTTGAAGCATCAATAGCTTTTTGTCTTACATTTCTTGATGTTTTTCCATTTTATCCACCTTTTTCTTGACCTTTTGAGTGTCTTCTGTTGAGACCAGGCATTTTTGCGCAATTTCCTCCATTTTCTTGGCTGTATCATTTAACTGTATCTGCTGGTTGCTGAGAACCCTTTCCATACTTGTCAGCGTTTGATGGATTTTTTGCATTTGCTTCAGCAGAGGGCGCAGAAGATCACTCTCCTGTTGAGTGACAGCTGGCTCCAAGAGGCGGGAGCCAGCACCGGAAGTTCCTCCCAGCTTCTTTGCCGGCTTCTCCAGAAACTTTTTCTGCCCCGACATCTTTATTTTATTGTTTACTTTTTAAAAGTTCGTGCCACGCAGCTAGGAAATGAATCTTCCTGCCTCTCTTTTAACAATTCACCAAAAGGTAACACTGCTCTTTTCAAATTTCACCCCTCTCTCTTCTCCTGTTAAATCAGTCTCTGTTATGTCGGGGGGGGGGAAGTTTCCCCCTCCTCCCTTGCGCATTTTCACTGGGGGGGGAGTGCGCTTCGTTCCTTTTCCCGTTTCCGACAGGCAACTCAAAGTTTTGGCCAAATATCTTCCTTTTAAACGCTTATCCGCTTCATCACCCGGTGACGTCCGGCGGCTCTGCTAGTCCCCGTGCGAGGCACTGCCGCGGCTAGGGCCATTGGGGCATGGGGCAAGCCTCAATTTCCGACCATCGGGCTGGGAAAGAGACACATCCCCTGTGCGCCCCGGATCGGAACCCCTCACTGAGGTTTCTTAGGGTCTCCGCTTGTGTGGATCCCCCCCCCTTGGCCGCGCATGGGCGAATCGACTCCGGGAGCTCCCTGAAGATGCAACTGCCATTCACAGAGTCCAAACCGGAAGCCAAAAAAAGCCCTAGGTTTTGACAACAAACAAGGTAAACAGAATAAGAAGCAAACGATGAGTGCGGCTGGATGACCACACTTATGGTAACGAGGGGTGTGTGGCCTAATATGCTAATGAGCTGTGCTGTCATGGTGTGTAAGCCTAATATGCTAATTGGTTTTGCTGTTGGGTGTGGCCTATTATGCTAATGAGTTCCTGCTGGGCTTTTTCTACAAAAAGAGCCCTGGTTATCACCCATGTATCCTCAGAGGATAGGGCCCCCCAAAGATGACCATAATCATCTGATAGGTTCATATGAGAACAGGTGGTCCTTAAGGTATGCTGGTCCCAAGCTGTATAGGTCAAAACCAGCACCTTGGGCCTGGAAGCAAAATGGAAGCGAGTGTAAATGGATAGCCCAGGCGAGCCTGATTTTGTCAGATGTTGGAAGCTAAGCAGGATCAGCCCTGGCAAGTATTTGGATGGGTGACCTCCTAGGAATACCAGGGCCGGGATGCAGAGGCAGGCAATGCCAAACCTCCTCTGAATGTCTCTTCCCTTGAAAACGCTATGAGATGGCTATAAATCAGCTCTGACTTGACAAGGCGAAAAAAAGAAGATGGAAGATGACATAGTCCCTATGATCTCCTCCAGGCAATGTTCTTGTTGCAGCGTTCTGTATCAGACACTCTTCAAGGCCAGCCCTATAGAAGTCCCGTGACAGTAATCTAATCTGCCTGGAACTGCCTGAAGGGCAACTTGCAAGGGGATATCTGACTGACAGTGCTCATGGCGGACCCAGAGCTGATGGGAGGACTGGTAGGTAAATTTATGTATCTTCAGACTTCAAGTGGGGGCTCAAATAACTGGGTGGTCCACCATAGGAAGACTAATATACATTGCAAATATGTGATCAAATCACAGGCTACTTGTAGATAATCAGTCCCTTGTTAACATCAATCTTCAGCATTCCAACTAGATCTGTAGAGCCAGAAGAGGCTGAGCTATGCTGGTTTATTAATCTGGATGTTTTGTTTTTACAGAGACCAGCTTGGTGGTGATATTTGGACTATGAACATCTATTCAGTCACCACACAGGTGGGATTTCCACTGGGGCTGTGCCGTGATGTTAGATTTTTGTAGAGCAATTATCCACCCATAAAGAGTGCTATGCTAGCATCATGGTGCCGTTTCCTCTGGCCTTAGGTAATGGAATTATACATGGCATGAAATCAGTGACCCCAATATTTGCTTCTACTGACTACCAAGTGTGACACAGTAATGGCACCTTCTATTCCAGGTATGTGAATCAGCATCGGGAGCAGTTTAGGAGATTTTAAGCAGATTTGTAAGAGGATTTGCAGGAAAGCATGACTATACCTTTCGGGCATTTCCGCAGGACCGGAGCTAGTTTGCGACGATACGTCTTCGCTTCCCTGTGAATCTTTACCAACTTGCATCCCTTCTCTCTAAGCTAGAGCTGTGTTCTCAATAGGTTGTCTAGTTCCGGCGTTTTGCCAACTCGGTTAAGTATCTTGTAAGGAAATCATTTCTAATAAAGCGGGTACGCTGGGGTTTATCATTTTATAAGTACGGGTCAGGATTTAGTTCACTATGTTAAACTCTCCGTGCAGCATGTGATTTTTCAAGCTTTGTCAAGAACAAAAAGTTCCAAGGATGTGCAAAGCATAGTTGCTTGGTTTCCATGGAGACACTGCTAGTTAGGCTATGGAAATTCTGAAAAGGCCAGACCATGACTGACAATACAAGGCCTCAGCGGCTGATCTGAGGAGCCAGACTGAATTAATGAGATTTTTCACAGAGAGTTATTAGTGAGACTAGCCTGGTATGGTACTTCGGGCCCGCTTTCGCTTCTCTCAGCTGCAGTCCTGGAAAGCAGGCAAGGAAAAGATTTAATTGCTGTTTTTAAGACCTTTAAGATTATTTTAACCTATAACATTTCGAGGAGGTAATGAAAAGCCAGTTTGTTTGCTTTTTTTTAAACCCATTTTATTCCTGTTATTGCTGAGTTGTTGTTTCAGTTTTCTTTTCTTCCTTCCTTTTTTTTTTGGTGACAGTTGCTCTTTATCTGTACAGGGACGGGAAATTCAATAGTACTTATTATATTGAGCAGTTAATTCCCACATGCTGAGAACACATTACTGTTCAAAGTAGGTTATCTAGAGTTCCATTTAGAACCAAATGAGAGATTCTATGTCAGTAGCTATAGATTTCCTAAGGCTGTATTAATTTATTACTGACTGCCAATGCAAACTGTTAATTCTGGCCTGAAATTCTTGGTTCATGTGTCTGTGAGATATTGCTATTCCCCCTCCTCCTGCTGCCTTGATTTCCCCCTTTAACGTACAACATGTTCAATATGTCAATTAAGTAAACACACACACAACCTGTTCCTTTCTCAATTTGGGGGTCCAGCTTAAAAACAACAACAAATTAACTTCACTTTCAGGGTGTCACTGTGTTCAGATGTTGCTAAATATTCATAGTTGTCTAGCTCATCCTCCACCCCACAATGAGTTCATAATTCATGTATGATCTGCAGTCAACTAGTTGTAGCCCAGTTTTGGAAGCTTTACCATGCATCCACAATCCAGAAACACATTCTAAACACTGACATAATAGTGGGGATGGAAGAATCACTCACCAGCAAAAGCAACCTGTTACGTTTTGAGACTAAGCCATTCCTCAAGCTGAACCAGGGACGGGTCGAGCTTGCTACTTTAGAACAATAGCTCACCAGGATCTTGGAGCTATCCAACAGGTAAGTAGTGTAATGTAAATAGCCTATCACTGGGAGTCGGTGTGTGTTGGGTGTGGTGTTTGCATGCTACATAAGCAGGGCTCAAGCCCTGCTAGTTGTCTGGTAGTTCTGCTGAAATCACTTAATAAACTAGAGCTGATCACTGCAATGTGTCAAGAACCCAGTATTTAACACAACTCCTTACCATTGGCCAAACAATAGGGTTGCCAACTCCTGCTATTACAATCACTCTCCAGATGACCAAGATCAGATCCCCTGGAGAAAATGCCTGCTTTGGAGGGTGGACTCCTTAGCATTATGCCCTGCTGAGGCCCCTCCCCCTCCCCAAACCCCACCCTCCCCAGGCTCCACCCCCAAAATCTCCAGGTACTTCCCAACCCAGACCTGGCAACCCTACCAAACTCTCTTCAGTTCAGCTCTGCTTCTGAACGATGTAGTTGAGAAGAAAACCTTCTAAATGTAGAACCGTGTGTATAGCAGTCATACATTTGCACCTGAAACTGACTTGCATCAGGCCAAACGATCAGTCCATCTAACATCCGACAAAGGATGCAGGCTGCATCATGCAGCAAAGTGGCAGAGCACCTGCTTTGCGTGAAGAACCTTTCCCAGTAGTGCTGAGAAAAGAGCTCGCTCTTCCAGAGGTCCTGAAAAGCCACTTCTGGTTAGTGTAGATGATACTTGGTTAGCTCACTAAGGCTGCGATCACACGCACCATTAGACCCGGCATAGGTGTGCATGTCGGGCAGATTTAAAGCAACGTCTGGGAAATGTCCCGCGGCTGTCAGCAGTGTT
>NW_015162587.1:82903-91798 GCF_001447785.1 Gekko japonicus
CTGACATCACCGGAAGTGTATCATAAGGCCACACGCCCCACCCCCAACGGTCCCGGCCGCCGCCGGCGACCTTGCAGCTCCACTGCCGAGCCCCATGAGGGGCCCGGCAGTGGACCTGCAAGGCCGGCGGGAGTGCAAGGAAGCCCCGCGAAGGCCCTCCCTGGCCCCAGGCAGGCAGGGGTGGGGAGAGGCAGGGAGGAAGCAACTTACCTGGCTGAATGAGGGCCGGAAGTGGGGCGGCCAGAAGCAGGGGGCGGGGCTTCATCATGTGCCCCGCCCCCGTACCTCACCCGGGGGAACTGCGATCCCCCGCGATTCCCCCCGAAATGACCTCTGGCTGTTGGCAACCCCAGCTGCTCCGCTATAGAAGCGGTGTTAAAAGACACCAGATAAAATCCAGTAGTAAATGGGTTGTGACGGGCCACAGAGGGACTTTCCCCTGTCTGGTCACTCCAACGCGCTCTCATGCCGTCGGGATGGTCTGATCAAGCCCATCCCGACTCCACGCCATTGTTTTCTTCACCCTTTGCAGTATGTGCATCATCGCAAACTCCATAGGAAGCTCTCAGTGCGGAGGTGCGACTCCTCGATTCCTCGTTTAAGCGTGTGGGAAAGAAAGCACCCCCCCCCCAACTTGCCCGCAGTTGCGTCTGATCACACACTGACAGGCTGCGCCCACAGCTTCAAAGGGAGGTGTGATCTCGCAACTGCGTGTCAAATTCCTCCGGAGGAAATAGTCTTGCTTCCCCTCTGCCTTAACTGGCCCGTGTGACTGCAACCTAACTCAGTATAAAGCAGCTTTGTACGTATGTCTACTTCGTCTGGAGGCTGCCACCCAGAACCATGCTAGGTGAGATCATTTTAAGTGGAAATACGGGATCAACTAAGGATTTTATGCAAGTAGAAATAGCTGGTCTACTACAGAGTGCTGGCCCCAGGTTCTTAGAAGGATGTGCTGTTATATTGGATAGGCTGAGGGGTCGATATAGCTTGCTCCAGGGAATTTTGTGGCTCAGCACATCTTCGAAACCATAACCTCCACATCTCGGCTGAAAGGGTTAAAACGCTTAGTACACTTGCGATATTATTTAATCTTTTAAGATTTTTTATGATTCTTCTGCTCTACCTCTGCATCTTCCCTTGCCGCTTTAAGCTCCTAGAACAGATTTGCAAGCTAAATTAAGCTGGGAGATTGTGAATGGCCCAAGGGCAACCAGTGAGCATCTTAGCTGAGCAGAGGTTTAAACTCAGATCTCCTCATTTCTGGCTTGATGCTCCATCATTTACACCATGGGGGGGGGGAGAAGGGAAGAAGGCAATATTATAATAATATTGATTTTTTTAAAAAGACACGTGGAGGTGGTTTTAAAAGAAAAGTGCTCCCAACTTTACCTAAAAAATGTTTATGTCGACTCAGGGCTCTTTTTGTAGCAGGAACTCCTTTGCATATTAGGCCACACCCCCCTAATGTAGCCAATCCTCCAAGAGCTTACAGAGCTCTTCTTACAGGAGCTACTGTAAGCTCTTGGAGGATTGGCTACATTAGGGGTGTGTCGCTTAATATGCAAATGATTACCTGCTACAAAAAGAGCCCTGTGTGTATGTCTGTGTCGGTGTGGATGTCCTTCTCGAGTGGCATCATTAATGAAGGGGATTTAAAAACAGACCGTGACATCATTACTCTGTGTATGGGACTGTATTGCCAATAGAAACGATCTTTGCTTTTGTTGTACGCAGGGGCGGATTAAGGCTCACCAGTGCCCTAAGCACTGACGAATCTTGGTGCCCCCTTCCTTTCCACACTGACCCAGTCTATTTTAGTTGTTGTTTTTTGTAAACATTTTATTTTTAGGATATATTCAACAAAGTCCAACATTTGTATTACACTTCTTATCCCTTTATATCCTACCCTCCTCCCTTCCCCCCCTATGTATGGCTTCCCACAGTGCTACAACCTCCTGCATAATCCTTAGGTTACTCTTAAGTAGTACTCTTTATCTCTACATATTCAACAGGTAACATTTTTTCACAATTTTCTATACTCAATAGTTATCAAAGCAAAATAAATTGTCTCTCACATCCCAATATTTTTCCAGTCTATTTTAGTTGTTGACCTGTCTGACCAGATATACAATGCAGGTTGCAGCAGTACAAACATTTATTCATATGATAACACAATATGCTGTACAAACTAAGCCAAGCGGACTACATAAAGTTCTTTTCAGCCTTTCCCCAACTTTGTGGTGCCCCCTTTGGCCCTGGTGCCCTAAACACGTGCTTAGTCTGCTTAATGGTTAATCCGCCCCTGGCTGTACGACACAGTCCCATATCTGCTGAAATCAGCATCCTTGGAATCATGGAATGGCATCCCGTGCAATTGCTGCTTCTTGCAGATACTTGCCAAAACATTAATAATAATTACTCACATCTGTACATTTCTGGAAGATGTGGAGCCATCTCTCTGCTCCTCAGTAATCCATAACAAAAGCACATGCAAGATGCGCATTCCTCAGATTCCTGTACAGTAGACGAATCCCCTTAATCGCACTGTTAGATTCCCCTGCTGGAATTTCACAGTCACGTTTGATTTGGTGGTTTGTAAAAATCTCTGCTCAGCATCATTTTTTGGTAAGTGTTTCAGTCTTGTCAAAATAGCAAGCTAGAGCAAGGATGGATTTTTTTTTTTGGAGCTCCTACTATTTTTATACATTCCATATATGGGCCAGCTCTTCCACTGAATTTTTCGCCCTATCTCCGAATTTCTGTTCTGGAGCATTTATAAACCTTCTTCTTCTTCTTCTTTTTAAAGGTTGTCACTTTCCATTATCTCTTACAGGAAGAGAAGAACAACCAATCAAAATATTTGCAGGTAATTTTCTTTTTTCTTTTTGTCTCTTGTATTAGTGAATGATAAATACAAGAGGAATTAGGTGGATAATGAGACAGTAGTCTTAAGAGGATAAATTAAAATTATATGCAAAAGGAAGCAAATTACTTCATAGGTGAATAGATAAACGAAAACAAAAATAGGAAACTGAACATATTCAGCTGGTAAATTTTAAAATTTGCGCTGCTCTGACTTAAACACTAAGGATTACCTCTCATTTGGTAGTAGTTTCTTCATACAGAATGTCCACAAAAATGCTTTCTTAAACTGAAGGGTAGCCCCACTTGCTTCAGGGAACTTCCAGCCTCAGCCAGTAATCGAAACCATAACTTCCACATCTTGGGTATAAGAGCAGGAAAGAGCAAGAGTCCAGTAGCACCTTAGTTAAAGGTAAAGGTTCCCTTGCTTGAAAGCCAGTCGAGTCCGATTCTAGGGTTGCGGTGCTCATCTCCGTTCCAAAGCCGAAGAGCCAGCGCTGTCCGAAGACGTTTCCGTGGTCATGTGGCCGACATGACTAGACACCAAGGCGCACGGAACGCTGTTACCTTCCCACCGAAGTGGTCCCTATTTATCTACTTGCAATTTCTTGCTTTTGAACTGCTAGGTTGGCAGGAGCTGGAACTAGAGACGGGAGCTCACTCTGTAATGCTTGCCACTCGGGTCTCGATCTGCTGAACTATCAAGCTTCCTTATGTGCAAGGCAAAGAGGGAGATGGGAGGAGAGACAGCAAGAAGATAAGCACTGCAGCAAGCTGTGTTTGTGCCTGAGTGCAGTTTAATTACAGCTTGTCATGACACCTGAATGGAACCCTTGACTCGTGCAGCACATTTCGAAAAGAAAATGTTGTCCTAAAATTTGTTCCTTTATCCATGCTGCAGAGACCGAAGTGTTCCGACTCGGAGTTTTGTCTGAAAGCGGTGTTTATTTATTTCATCCTCCATTGCACGTTGTGAACTTGGCTTCCCCCCTTCCCCCCCATTTCTGTTTGTTTAAGTTAAAAAAGTTAAAAAAGAATCCATTAAATTCTTTGACAAATTGGCACCCCTCAGACTTCATACATGAAGAGCAGCAGAACGTCAATTTCCTTTGTGCACAGACGGAATCGCTGGCCCCATGAAATAGCTTCAGGAGTGTAATGTATCCAGTCCAGACAAGTCCAGACAAGTCCAGAGACAAACGCAGAGCTTCGCTCCAAGAGACAATGGACTATGCGGATCCTAGCCCGCTCCAACCAGGGGGCTAGGTTCCCGGCCGAGAGCCTGCAGGACTCTCGGCCACTGTAAATAACCTATAGGGAAGTAGGGGTGTGTTTTGGGTGGCGGTTTCTCGGGGGATATAAGCCAGCCTGCGAGCCGGCCAAAGCCGTCTTGTTCCGGATCGAATAAAGTATACTTTGCTGAAATCACTCTCCATCTGCGTACTTTTCAAGGGCCAACCATATACAAGGGTGCCAACTGGTAAAACAACTGACATGGAGGCGCAGCCAGTCAAGTTGTCCGCAAGTGGATGAAAGCGCGCGCACCAAATAAACCCACAAACAGCCTTCGCAACAAAAGGCTGCAGAAATAAGCATCGGGTTGGGGAAACCGCAGGCTGATTAAAGAAAGGCGGAAGAGTCAAATGTACAAACAAGTTATAGTTTCATGGATCTAGAGAACTTACGGCCTATCTATATTTTCTTGGACCTTACGATACTAGAAGGGCATTTACCCTAGCGAGGAGCCTGGTTTTGCCATCCGCAGTAATGGAGGGACGGTATGAAGGGATCCCTTGTGGACTCAGGCTTCGCACCTGTTCCCTGCCTGAAATAGACTCTCTGGAGCATATATATATTTTAATTGCTCTTTCTATACTGTGAGCTGAAAGGAAATCATCAGCCCATTGTTGGAAAGGTTCCCTGATAGAGCAAACAAAACTAAACTAGAATACCTGCTGTCGGATCGGAATCGTCATACAAGAAGACAGGTGGCTAGGTTCTGCGCCCAGGTATATAAGGAACGCAAAAAACGATGCAAATAGACCATACCTCTACCTTTTAATTAATTTTTAAGTGACTTTTTAAATGGTTTAAAAGGCTTGAATGGTAGTTTTACTCATTCCCTTTATAATTTTTTTTTAATAACCTTTAAACTTTTAAGCTATTATGAGTTTTTTTTCTGGTTTTTTCCCCAGAGAGGATATTGTTGGGAATTCTTTTTCATTGTGCTTTAAATTGATTGAAATGTGCTGTTCGATGACTGTAATAATAAACTGACTGACTGAGAATACTTACAGGCCAAGGGCCATTTCACACATTTTTCAAAGGCAGCACCAATCACGGTTGCCCTGAGGAGTATAGCATAGGGTTGCCACTCTCCAGATATTGTTGTTCAGTTCCAGAAAAATTTATGCCTGAAGAAGATTTGTTCGAAACACGCAGGTTATGCCCGGGAGGCGTGTTGCTAGGCCTGCTTGCTAGCTGAATCACCTCATGTGAAAATACATCTACTAGGCTTGCTTGCTAAGCTGAATCATCACAGTGAGAAATACAAGCTGCCTGCTAGCTTTACCTGATGGATCATCACTTGGGAAATGTACAATAGGTTGCTGCATTGTTCGGTACAAATAACTGACACTGGTATTTATCCTCCATCAGGAAGAAGACAGTTGGACTCTTCATGTTATATAACTTAGTTTGAAAGTGTTTGAAATGTTGATGTTGTAGTTTGAAAGTGTTTACAATACACTAGGGTTGGTGTTGTGTATAAAAAGCAAATATGTTCAGGGCTCTTTTTGTAGAAAAAGCCCAGCAGGAACTCATTAGCATAATAGACCACACCCAGCACCAGAAACTCATTAGCATATTAGGCCACACCCCTGACAGCACAGCTCATTAGCACATTAGGCCGCACCCCCATGTTACCAGAAGTGTGGTCATCCAGCCACACCCACCTTTTGCTTATTATTCTGTTTACCTTGTTTGTTGTAAAAAACCAGGGCTCTTTTTGTAGCAGGAACTCCTTTGCATGTTAGGCCACACACCCCTAATGTAGCCAATCCTAATGAGTTTCTGCTGTTGGGCGTGGCCTATTATGCTAATGAGTTCCTGCTGGGCGTGGCCAACTTGGGAGCCAGCCGGAACTCCGTTCCTCTGCGTTCCTGCCCAAAAATAGCCCTGTTGCTATAAGTACATGTGAATGTTGTGTTTATTATTTCAACACGGTGTTTCCTGTGCTCTCCAGATTGCGCCTGGAGATAGGGATGCCAGCCTCCAGGGGAGATCCCCAGGAGTTACAGCTCATCACCAGACTACAGAGGTCAGTTCCCCTGGGGAAAAAACGGATGCTTTGGAGGATGGATGCTATGACATTGTACCCCACTGAGGTGCTTGTCCTTCTCCATCCCCAAAACTCCAGGGGTTTCCCAACCTAGATCTGGAAGCCCTATCCCACATCCCCCCGCTGGTGGCCAGGGGGAACCTGACAACCCTACGTGGAGATCTCCTGCTGTTACAAGCTCCTGTTCGCTGGTGTGTTTATAGGCAAAAGAGGGCCAACAGTAAAAGCTTAATATATGAAACATAAAAAGATACATGTATTTATTAAACAAAGATTTTAAAATCTCTCCTTATATATAATTGAATAGTGGGTGCCAAAGTTCTAATTCTAAAATGCACTCCCTTAGTGTATGGCTGATGGCACTGCTCCTCAGCATATATCGCCACCAATCAGAAGGCAAAGCCCGGGTCCCGCCCACACCACAACTGCTGCGACAACCTGGTATTTTGCATATGGAAGCTGATTGGACTTCAGTCCATTCCACACCTCAAACTCCCCCCCCCACAAGGCAGTTGGGATTTTCAGTTGCATAACATACCTCATAGGGGAGAGGAGAATGGGTAACAATGGTTACCACTCTCCAGGTGAGGGCTACAGATAACTCAAACATACAAATGCTCTTCAGGTAGCAGAGATCAGTCCCTCTGGAGAAAACAGTGGACTCTGTCATTAAACCCTGCTGAGGTCGCCACAGGAAACTGACACTGTTTGCCCAAATAACGTGATCGGGGCAAAGGGAAACGTGAGGGCAGAGCAGCGGGCTTGTGAGAAATTGGTCTTGATCTTGGTTGCCAGCGACACATCTTTACACTTAAGGAACTTTTCTAGCTCCTTCATGGCTGCCCTTCTGGGTCTCAATCTCCTCCTGATTTTTTTTTGGCTGTAATCTCTCTTTGGATTGATGAGCTCGTGACAAATGGCCGTGAGACACTCCCAATTGTTGTTATAGGCAAAATGCAAAACCTGATGCAGGGTAAAATGAGACAAGCAGATACAAACCTTGCAGAGGAATAGGTGAAATAATAAACATCTGTAAGCGGTGGGATAACGTGGAATTGTCCAACATGTAAAGTATTAGAATTATCTAACATGAAAAGTATTAGAATTGGCAGACCCAGCAAGATCAGGAAGACCAGGGCTTCTGCATCCCCAGTCACAGCACTGACTGTGCACACGAGGGGGCTGAGAAAAGCAGAATCAGTCCCTCATTTCAGCCAGCAGCTCCATTCAGTTGGCCAGCGCACTTCGTCACATCCCTGCCAGGCTCTTATCAGCGTCATAAACAACACATCTTTCATGATCATCTTGTCACACACATGTTGAGTGGTTTAGAAACAAAGGTGATAGATGATTCTGCTGGAGCTGAATGTGCTTAACAATAATAACGAATGTCTGCTTTGGAAACAGAGAATGCAGCGTAATTGGAGACAGTAGATAGGAACATTTATTGGATAAATGATGGAATAAGCAGTGAGTAGGCTTGCCAAGTCCCCCTGGGGGGGGGCGGGGAAACCCCCGCCCCAGAGGCCCGTTCCACGCCACTGCCAGATAAGGCCCCGTGGGGAACTCCACCCCAACGTGCACGTCACCAGGAAGTGACGCGACCACGGCGGGCACGCTAAGAGTGGGGCCACGGTCATCCGAGGGAAAACTCTATGGTTTTCCCTCGGATGGTCATGGCCCCGCCCCCAGCATGCCCAGCGTCGTCATGTCACTTCCTGGTGATGTGGATGCGGCACACACGCGCTCCAGGATCGACCCAGGAGTCCCCCGCTCCAGAACAAGTTGACACTTGGCAACCCTAGCAGTGAGTGTATGATTAGCTTATCAGTTATCTCTGTAAATATATCTGGCCTTAAATGCAGTATGAATGGGTATAGAACTTCTTTGAATTTGAGAGGCTCTCTCTCCATTCTCCATGCAGAAAGGAAGCGTTTCATTGTGGTTGCCAAGTTGACAAGGCCCGACATCCAAGTGATCTACCGTCCTTAGCAAGTGATAGTACTGGTCTCTTTTCCGTGAAAAACTAAACCTGCTGATTTCTGCAGAAGAAGGTGCTGCTATGAGGCACAAAGAACAGACTGGATTGGGTCCTCCGCGAGGTCCTCCTCGAGGGCGGAGCAGCGGGCTTGTGAGAAATCGGTCCAAGATAATCCATGCCATAGTATGAAAGCAGGACAATGAAGAAAGCAGACAGGAAGAAAGTTGATTCCTTTGAAATGTGGTGTTGGAGGAGGGCTTTATGGATACTGTAGACCACCAAAAAGTCAAATGAGTGGGTTCTAGATCAAATCAAGCCTGAACTCTTCCTAGAAGCTAAAATGACTAAACTGAGCCTATCGTAGTTAAGTCACATCATGAAAAGACAAGAGTCACTGCAAAAAACAATAATGCTAGGCAGGGGTCATTTCGTAGAGAAAAAGGTGCAGGAGCTCATTCGCATAACTTATTTGCATATGCCACACCCCCTGACATCACCGGAAGTGTGTCAGAAGGCAACACCCACCGCTCAGGCTCCACTGGACTCTTTTGGATTGCTAGCTATTGGAGATCTGTCCTCGCAAAGGAGGGAGAGCTTGTACCTGAATAAAACTTGGTCTTAAAGGGACTGTTTTGGACCGGGGGGCCTGGGAGGGGCTCTGCAACGTACCTGTCTGCTTCTTGCTCTGACTGAGGGCTGCTGGGAGCAG
>NW_015162587.1:92020-128182 GCF_001447785.1 Gekko japonicus
TGTGGGGCCTGTTGCATGTGCCCGCCCCCTGGGCTCTTTACTGCCGGAGCTCCGCTCCTGTGCGCTCCTGCAGGAAATGACCCCTGATGCTAGGAAAAGTTGAAGGTAGTTGGAAAAGAGGAAGACCCAACATGAGGTGGACGGGCTCAACCAAGGAAGCCACAAGGGCCCTCCGTCTGCAAGGTCTGAGCAAGGCTGTTAACCATAGTATGCTTTGGAGGACGTTAATTCACAGGGTCGCCATAATTCGGAAGTGACCTGACGACACTTCACACATGATAACTCTTGGTACTGTTCTCAGTTGTTCAGCCACTTCTGCCAACTGTGGGCTATGATGTAGTGTTGCTCCTCGGCCTCTACTGGCACACTGCTGTGGTAGAATCATACCATGGGCACCCATTAGTATACTATACACACTTTTCTTCACCTGCCACGTCAGGAATCGTTAGGCCTCAGATGCTCTGAGCTAAATTCCTTGCATCTCTCAAGCCACTTCTGCATTTTGAAGGACCCTCCAGATTAAGATTTGATGCTGTTTGGGGGGGGGCAGGGCTATTTTTGGGCAGGAACGCACAGGAACAGAGTTCCGGCTGGCTCCCAAGGTGGCCACGCCCAGCAGGAACTCATTAGCATAATAGGCCACACCCAACAGCAGAAACTCATTAGGATTGGCTACATTAGGGGTGTGTGGCCTAACATGCAAAGGAGTCCCTGCTACAAAAAAGGCCCTGGGTTTTGACAACAAACAAGGTAAACAGAATAAGAAGCAAAAGGGAGGTGTGGCTGGATGACCACGCTTCTGGTAACATGGCCTAATATGTGTGGCCTAATATGCTAATGAGTTTCTGTTGTTGGGTGTGGCCTAGTATGCTAATGAGTTCCTGCTGGGCTTTATCTACAAAAAAAGCCCTGGGGGGGTATGTATTCTTGGGTGGGGCCACGACTCAGTGGTCAAGCATCTGCTTGGTATGCAGAAGGTCCTAGGTTTAATCCCCCAACGTCTCCAGTTACAGGCACCAAGTAATTGGCTTGGTGGTAGAACATCAGCTTGGCAAGCCGAAGGTCCCGGGTTTAATTTCCCTGGCATCTCCAATTAAAAGAATCAGGTAGTAGGTGATCTGAAAGACTTCTGCCTGAGACCCCGGAGAACTGCTGCCAGTCTGAATAGACAATTCTGACCTTGATGGAACAAAAGTCTGATTCAGTATAAGGCGCTTAACACATTTTCTGCTTGCACACCAACTTTTTAGATCCCAGCTGGTAGAATGGAGGTGATTCCACTTGGGAAGGCCGAGACTGTCCCCCTTGGTTTCAATGGGAGAGCTGTGCATAAGGCCGCAATCTTATACACGCTGCATTCAAAGTAAGCCCTGTTTCCAAAGAAATAAGAACAGGGGCAATCTGTATACATCTCCTACTGACAACTGTTCGGCTGGCATGTGGGGATAGGGTGCGCCGACCCGAACCTGAGCTGTGGAGTCTTGTGAGCAAAAATGCTACTTTGTGAGCGACTGGCATTAAAGTCGTGAGCGAGCGATTGGGCTACTACGTCAATTCCTGAGCTAAGACAAAAATGTGTGAGCCGGAGGCTAAAAAACTGTGAGCTAGCTCACACCAACTCAGCTTAGCGGGAACGCTGATCTGAACCCCATTTGAGTGAAAATGATCATAATTTTGCTACTGAAAGCCCCCTCGTCGGTCGGGGTCACAACACCGCCTCGTGACCCCGGGACCTAAAGAGACCAGGCTTGCTGCCACAAGGGCCAGGTCCTTTTCGGTGGCGGCTCCTACCTGGTGGAATGAGCTCCCGGAGGAGACCAGGGCCCTGCGGGACCTTTTACAGTTCCGCAGGGCCTGCAAGATGGAGCTCTTCCGCCAGGCTTTTGAGTAGAAGCTGCTGCCACCACTATTACCACCATCGTGTACTGCAGAGCAGTGCCGTCGGGGTGGGCTGATTAGCCATCTGGGACATCTCGGCCTATGGCACCCCCCCTTTCTTCTGACCTCACTGTGATATATAATAAGGAGTGAGTATTTTAATTACCGATGCATCCTGTAGGATTGAATTGTGTTTCAAGTGGTTAATTGTGCAATTTTATCGCACTTTGGGTGCCTAAATTGTTTGAATCCTGTTATATTTTATTGCACTACTGTGCCTATGTAAGCCGCCCTGAGCCCGCGTGCGGAGAGGGCGGGGTATAAATGAAATAAAATAATAAAATAAATACATTTTAAAATGTTATAGATCTTTAAAAAACTGTTTTTGGCCACGAGTGCCATTTATGTGAATCAACTGGTGCCACTAGGAACGGCATCGGTAACTTTGGATCCTGTATCAAGGCAGTCTCCCCGTCTGTGTGCATAACGTCAGCCACACGGGGACGGAGGAGCAGAGAAAACAGCCTGCGACGGGAGGACTATAAATTCTGCCATAACAGGACCTTCCTCCTGAGCTTGGCCATCTATCATGTAAATATTTCAGAGTCTGAGTTCATCTGCCGCCTGCCAGAGAGATTTTCTGGCTGTTCTCCCACACTGACGCAATGTTCTTCTTGGCTGGGACATTTATTACCTACCCAGCATTGTGCAGGCGGTGTGTGCAGCAGCCATCAGTCCCTAAGAAGTTTGGGGATATTTTCTTAATGTTCTTCTTCTCTGTGCAGTTTATGACCTCAGCCGATGAAGGCCACTAATAGTACGTGTGTGTTGCCGGCCTCCTTCCTTTCTCTCACTTCCCTTCTCTCCCGCCCCTCTCCTCCTTCCTGCTAGCAGTTTGTCAAACTGTCTTTCCTTTATCTCATCTTACACACGCTTTGCAAATAAGCCCAGGATGATTGATGTACAGCTAACTTCTGTTTTGTGTGTATATCTCCCCCCCCCCTGCAAGTCTGGGCTAAATAAAGCAACCTTCCAACACCAGGCAGTTTGCAGAGGTGTACGGGGAAAACCCATCCATCCTGGCGAGCAGTGTCTTGAAAAGTGTGATTTCAGCAAAGTTAGCAACAGGGCAGGGGCACCGGCGTAATCTTCGCGGGGGCTGGGGGGCTGGCGCCCCCCCCCGAAATTTCCCCAGAAGCCCCGCCCACCCCTCGCCCTCCCAAGCCATGGCCGCCCCAGGAGCCCGACGCGGAAGAGAGCCAAGCTGGCGCTCCCGGGGCCGCCTCCCCGGGCAGGGAGGAGCCGGCCCAGCAGGCGGACTCCGGAGGGAGGGAGTGAGTCCTGGGAAAGGGACCGCGGCGAAGGAAGCCGCCCGGCCCCTGCCCCCACCGAGAGCGGCCCTGCGGCCACCGTGGGAACACGTGTGTGCGGCCGCCGGCTCACCCAGCTGGGGAAGGCAAGGCAAGGCAAGGCTGCTCATCAATCAAAGTCTCTCTCTCTCTCTCTCTCTCTCGCAAAAAGAAAATGTTTTGCCTTCTGTTCTGGGGGGGGGGATTTTTCCTTTCCTTTTTTTCCAGCGCACGCGCCTTCCCCCAAACCCTTCTCCTCCTCTGCCCAAGTTGCTTCGTTGTGCCCCAGAGAGATATTTTTATAGTCCTCCCGGTGGGCTCGGGGGTTTTCAAGAAGAGAGTTCAGAGAGAAGCCCCATCCGATGCGTTAATTTCCTCTTCTTTTTTTTTTGCATGGGCATGATCAGTGCCGAGAGAGTGAGTCAGACCCTTGGCGGCCCTCTTGCTGCGCGTCTCTGCAACCCTCCCCGTTCCCGCCCCCACTTCGGCACCACCAAATCCTTCTACCCCCGCCTCCCTCCCCCCCTCCCCGCTCGTCCTCTCTAGTGAACAGCTCGGCTGTTTCCCTCTCGGAGGTGCAGGCGCAGGGAAAAGGCTTCCCGTCCGAGTACGGGATTCCCACTTTCTCCTCCCGTCTCTGGGGCTGCAAACGGAGAGTTGATTCCCGGGGGAGGCAGCCAGCCCTTGAAAGGGGATGCGGGGGCGGCAGTCCAACCCCCACTGACTTTGGCGCCCTTTAGAGGCGGTGGATGACTAAGGAGCGGAGGGGACTCCCTTGGCAGAGCGGGATTCTCCGGGAGGAGCGCAGCCCGGAGCAGAGTGACGCCCGAGCAGGCCCAGGGAGGTGCAGGGGGCCTCGCAAGTGCCTCCTGGAGGGGACCGGAGGACGCATCTTTGTCTGCAGCGCTGCGGGGGTTAAGCCCTCCGAGCCTTTTGCTAGAGAGGCTGAGCAAGGAGTGGGGGGGGTCCGGAAAAGAGGAGGGGCTCCTTTGTTCCCTGTGTGTGTGTCCGGAGAGGCGGGGGAGTTGCTTCTGTGCTGGGAGGGAGAAGGGGGGGGTCCTTCAGAGAAGCAGCGCAGCCGGACCCCGGGGAGGTCTCCTTGGAAGTAAGGCGTGCACGGTGTGTGTGTGGGTTGAGAATAAGCGTCCAGCTCTTGGGAGGCAGGCGGGGATCGTGCCAGGCCGGCTCTCCTGGGGTTACCACCACAGTTCCCTCTAAGCTGGGTCGTTCTGAGCTCTTGAGAAAAGGCCGCGTCAGCTTTAAGAGGGCTGGGACTGCTGATGTACAGCATGCCTGCATTCGGACATCGCTCTAAGGCAGAAGCCACCGATCTTTTCTTTAAGGAGACTTTTCTGAGTCATTAAAACTGTCCCGAAGTACTCCTCCCCCCACATTATCTAGTTTTATTTGGGGTTTGCCAGTCTCCAGCCTCCAGGTGGGGCCTGGAGCATTCCTAGAATTATAACAGGTCTCTAGAGATCAGCTGACCTAGAAGAGATGGCAATTTTCGAGGGTGGACTGTACAAGGCATCACAGCCCCACCGAATGCTTTCTCCAGACACAGCTCTAAAATCTCCTGGAATTTTCCTAGTCAGAGTTAGCAACTGTAAAAAGGGCTAGGACAGACGTCCCCTCCCCCAAGAAAAAAACCTCTTTTGGGGATCTTCTGTTAGATGCAGGCAAGCTGTCTGTAGCTTATAGGAGACACTCTGGTTAATCTAACAGACATTAGTAACAAAACTGGATTTCTGCATCAAGCCTGGTTTATCTGTTTGGTATTTCCTCTTAAAAGGGAGCTTACCTGTATTGCTGTATCTACAGCCAAGGGGCATTAAGAAGTAGCACTGCTCAGCAAACTGGTTTGTTCGTTCAGATGTTGTTACAAACTCCTGATGTGCATTTTCTAAAAATGTAGAAACAGAAAAACTTCTCTGGTGCTGTAAATAAATTTTTATATAATAGAATCATAGAGTTGGAAGGGATCTCCAGGGTTATCTAGCCCAACCCCCCCTGCACAATGCAGGAAATTCACAAAAACGTCCACACACACACACACCAGTGATGGCTGTTACATGTCCAGAAGATGACAAAAAACCTCCAGGATCTCCAGCCAAACTGGCCTGGAGAAAAATTGGTGCTTGACCCTGAAGTGGCAATCAGCACCTCCCTGAGCGTGTAAGAAAGGGCCACAAGAACTAAGGACTGATGCAACCCTTCCTGCCCTCCCTCTCATCTGCCTAAGTTCACAGAATCAGCATTGCTGTCAGATGACCATCTAGCCTCTGTTTGAAAACCTCTAAAGGAGGAGAGCCCACCACCTCCCGAGGAAGCCTGTCCAACTGAGGAACCACTCTGTCAGGAAGTTCTTCCTAATGTTTAGGCGAAGACTCTTCTGATTTAATTTCAACCCGTTGAAAAAAAAAACCGCTCTGTCAAGGAAGTTCTTCCTCATGTTTAGCAGAAAACTCTTCTGATTTAATTTCCACCCGTTGGTTCTTGTCCAACCTTCTGGGGCAACAGAAAACAATTCTGTACCATCCATATATGATTAGCCATGTTTTTTTTCCTGACATGGTTACTAAGCAAAACTAAAATACACCATGTTAATTTCACATGCTGTACGAATTCCTAGTAGCTACAAATACTTTCCATAAAATCCTTGATTAGGAAAAAAATAAATGATGCACATTTAATACAGCTTAAATTTTATAATGAAACAAATTCAAGGTGTTATGTGGACTTTTTTTATTAGAGGACTTGCAAAAAGTTTATATGTAACAAAACAACTTCCCTTGTTTAAGTTTCAAGAAAAACCATAAAAGTGCTGAAAACTATCGACATTATGATTTTGCACACCTGAAGAAGTATGCATGATAATATTTATGCTCTAGTTTTCAGTCCTAATTAACTAATAAGTCCTAATAAGGTTCCAACCACCCTTGCTCCTAGCACAGCAGCCCCAGCCCCCCCCGGGAGATTGGAAAGTCTACACCCCTGGGCAGGGGTGAAGGGTACAGAGGATCTATTTCCAGAGGGACAAAAGACCGCCAAAGAGTGCTTCTCCCTCACCACTCCCACCTCTTTACCCTGAGCGTGGCACCCTTTGGGAACTCACAAAAGCCTCCTGGTTCCCTCAGTCCTTCCGTCAAAGTGTACACGTCCCCGTGGAATGCAAGTCAGCTAAAACCTTGCCAGCTTAATTGTCTCCAAATGCCGCCTCAGTGACAATTACAGAAACCTGTTAAAGTTTACTGTTGGCCTGGGCTGATGAAGGTAGTAAATCAACAGATGAATGTGAGCCCTGGCATATGGAGTCATGGGGGAGCAGACAATTAAGGCCGAACTTTCTGCATTATTATTACTGCGTTCCTTCTGCAAAGGTTAAGGAGTGGTTCATAATTTGCCATTGCAAAGGCTGGAACAGAGGGATAATAAAGGGGAGTAAGAAAGTCAAGCACAGATCTGAAGTATTGCTGATAAGCCAACAGTAAAGAGAATGTCTCTTTTTCTTTTGATGTGGTTGTGCCACAATAATCCCCAGAAGTTTGTCTATTAAGATCCTCCTTTCATGGAATTCCCCAAGTGATACTGAATTTAATATGTACCTCCTAAAGTGCCTCTCCGTGCCAAATAGAAGAGATTGAGGATGTTGCAGGCATTGTATTTCTTTCAGTGTGTTTTTAAAAAACTTATTTTTATTGCAGGAAAATAGGTGAATGGTTATCATACTGAGGCCCTGGCCACACGTGCCAGAAAATGTGGGGGGTGGGGGGTGGGGTGGCTATTTGCACCACCGCATTCTGATCCGCCATTAGGCGATCAGACGCAACGGCGGCACACCGGGGATTCCTCCGTCAGCGCACTCAGCAAAGACGACGACCCGGGGGAATAGCCGCGCGCTGGCGCGGTCACACTGCGGGAGTCCGTATGCAGCCTATGGCAAACCATTTGCCAGTAGGTTGTTTCAGGTACCTTTTAAATGCGCATCTTTGGCGGCACACCACGGGTTGGCCACGGGCGTGCTACGCCTCCCAGATGTTCCGGTGTGATCACGCCCGGAAAATCCACCCGACTATCATGCCTTCCACGGGGCAAATGCTCTGTGTGAACAGGGCCTGAGTTCCAAATACTATTAAAGTATATCTATTTAAGTGGTGCGATGCCTGTTTTTATCATTATTCTTAATTCTTAGTTAAAATTGAAATATCAGACCTCTCACCCAGTTCAGTTTATTGTTACAGTCCTTAGACTCACATACTATTTCTGATCGGTAGAACAACTCATTCTTGCTTTGATAATGAAACCACCACTTTCCTAGCACATCATTAATTTTAAAATCTGGCCTTTGGGAGTTAGATCTATATGTCCCAGTGTTAAATTTGTGTGTTTTGTTTAGTGTGCCCTCAACAGACTACATGAAACTGGTTTCTTTCACTCCTTCATTTATTATACTTATAATCAGCCTTTCTCCATGGGGCAAGGCCTCAGAACGAGAACCTGCATTTTCATGTTATCATAGTTCACGCCAAGGCTCTTTTTGTAGAAAAAACCCAGCAGAAACTCATTAGCATAATAGGCCACACCCAACAGCAGGAACTCATTAGCATATTGGGCCACACCCCTAACAGCACAGCTCATTAGCACATTAGGGCACACCCCCGTGTTACCAGAGGTGTGGTTATCCAGCCACACCCACCTTTTGCTTGTTATTCTGTTTACCTTGTTTGTGGTCAAAACCCAGGGCCTTTTTTTATAGCAGGAACTCCTTTGCATGTTAGGCCACACACCCCTAATGTAGCCAATCCTAATGAGTTTCTGTGGCCTGTTATGCTAATGAGTTCCTGCTGGGCGTGGCCAACTTGGGAGCCAGCCGGAACTCCGTTCCTGTGCTTTCCTGCCCAAAAATAGCCCTGGTTCACGCCATGTCATGACATTGAACACAGTTCAGAGTTTTGAAAATCTGACACAGCGCAGTGGACATTGGCCACAAAATGGCTACCAAGAATGGCTGCCGCAGGAGGAAGAGCCTGTCACAAAATGGCTGCTGCAGCTGACCATCAAAGAGAAAAGTACCAACTAACCTCCCTCCCTCCAAGGTTCAAAAACTGATATCGAGGATCAAAATCAGGAATGCTACAGTCATTGGACTGAAGAAGCCCCATAAAATAGCTAAAGGGACACTGGCAGAGAGAGGTACCCCTTTGCTAAATGGGCCTTCTTGTAAATATCTGGTAGTATCTTGCCCATTTGGACAAACATTGCCAGATTTTTATGGGAAATAGGGGGACCCAGAAGAAACTTGCAGGACAGTTATCCCATTCCTCACACCTTTGCTTCCTCCCCTCTCCCCCTGCCTCTCTCACACTCTTTCTCCATTCTGCCCCCCTTTTCTTACTCCCATCTCTCCTCCATGAATGTTACTTCCTCTCTATTTCTGCCCCCTCATAATTCTCTTTGTTTTTCTGCCTCCCCACCTCAGAAAGAACCTCCCCCCTTCCCTGGCAGGATCGGGGAGGCAGGCCCAAATAATGCCAAATAGGCATTATTCGGTTTTTTTCGATTCATCCGAACCAAATGCACATCCCTAATCTATAGACACCACCTGGAGGTTGGCAAACCTAAATACAATCCAAAGCAGAGTTCACATCCTTCTAAATCCATTGAAGTCAGTGGGCATAGAAGGATGTGAGAGTCTGTTTTATGAAACCCGTGTTGGAACAGAAATTCCACTCTGCATTGCATGTTGCTTTCGCTTCCTTTGATCACTGGATTTTATGGTAGCCTCCACACTCCATGCTGCTTTTATGGTACCTTCTGCATAGATGTATGGCCATTTTATGGCTGTTCAGGGGTGACTTTGCAGTCAGTATGGCATTGCCCTGAGGTATTGGAGTGTAATTTTGAACTGCACTTTTTCCTCCCAGTTGAGAAATTGTGGAGCAAATGCTACATGCAGACTCACCCAATGAAGGGTTTTTGAAAAGATATCTAACAAACTGCCTCCTTCAAAATCCTAGGGACCCTGTCAGCATCTATAGGTGGAATCATTCTGAAATTATCCATAACAAAAGGAAAAGCAGATACTTCTGACACCTCAGGTACTGGCTCTGCCCTCAACTTGGCCTCCAAGTCGGAATGGATGAGAGATATTTTGTCAGCAAAGAACCTTGCAAAAACACCACAGCTGGGGGGGGGCAAGTTTTCATCACCCGCAGGGTTGGACTTAGGGGTTATCGAGTCATACACCACTTTGGACAATTGAGTTGGATGAGACTCTGCTACTAAGGAAGCTCTTGGGATGGAGAGTGGAGAATTATTATATGTGTAAGAAGTGTTTTTATGCTTGTAACTCTTAAACTCTGGGATCTGCCAAGAATTTCTGGGGTTCCTGCCAGTGGCAAAATCTTTCCCCCCTCAGAGGACATGACTTGCTAGAAAAATATATTTCCTTTCACATTAGTGGAATATTACGGAAGGTTTGTTAAATTATATGCTTAATTTTCCCTCTTATGAACAAACTCTGAGTCACCTTTTCAGTTCAGTAGGTATGAAACAAAATAGTCCATGTGGATGACAGAGTAGGCGAGTCTTGGCAAAAGCTGGAAGACCATTGTGCTGAGAAAATCAGTTCCCTCTCCAACGATGATGGTGGTGCAGAGAAATTAATTGAGGTACAAATTCCTCCTTCCTCATATTTGTATCCCAAGCAGCTTAGGGTGACGTACATGGATGTGGTGAGTCCAATAATTTGTGAGATCGGTTAGACTGAGAAAGAACGAGTAGCTCAAAGTCACTTTGACCGGTTTCCCACAAGATGCTGCTCTGCGCTCGCGCTTTCCTTTGCCCTGATCGTATGTGTCGATTTCACACTATGTGCTGCGTGGCTGCATTTTGCCCCACAGCTTCACCCGATTTCCCTCGCGTCTACTCAATTGGTTGATTTCCCACAAGTGCTGCTCCGTGCTCACTCCTCCCTTTTGCCCCGATGGTACGTGTCAATTTCACACAAGCTGCTGCCCGCCCACATTTTGCCCCGCAGCTTCGTGCGATTTTCCCCGCGTCTACTTAGTCCTCAAAAAACAGGATTGAGTAGATGCGGGGAAAACCGTACGAAGCTGCGAGGCAAAATGCAGCCGCGCAGCAGCTTGTGTGAAATTGACACGTACCATCGGGCCAAAAAGAAGAGTGAGCGCGGAGCAGCGCTTGTGGGAAATCACCCAATCCTGTTTTTTGAGGATTACGCAGGGGAAATCGGGTGAAGCTGCGGGGCAAAATGCAGCTGCACAGCACATAGTGTGAAATTGATTCGTGCGATCAGGGCAAAGGGAAGAGTGAACGTGGAGCAGCAGCTTGTGGGAAATCGGTCTTTGTGAGTTTCGTGGTTAGAGCAGGGATTTGAGACTAAGGGCTTTTCTGCATTCTCATTTTCCTTGCTTGTAAGTTCCCTGTTCTGTTTTTCTCCTTCTAGTGGTCAATTTAAACTGCTGGAGCATACCTAATTATAATATCTGGTATTTACAGAGCATATTTTCCTCAGTGCTCAAGGTTAAATTTATGTTAAATCATTACAGTAAGTTTGGCCAATGCTATTTTAATTTATTTAGATACTTGTACCCTGCTCTTCTTCCCATGGGGAGCCAAAGCAGCTTACAACATCGTTCTACTCTTCTCCATTTTATTGTCACACAACCACAATCCTGTGTAGTAAATTAGGCTGAGAGAGAGAGAGAGTGGCAGACCCCAGGGCGTCCTGGGAACCTCCATGGCAGAGTGGTAGGGTTGCCACCCTCCAGGTAACCCCTGGAGATTTCCCACTATAATGGTTGATCTCTACATGGCTAGAGAGCTGTAGATGATCAGTTCCTCTGGAGAAAAATGGCTGCTTTGGAGGGTGGATTCTGCGGCATTATATCCTGCTAAGGTCCGACCCCTTCTCAACCCCTCTCCCCAAGCTCCCCCCTCCCCCCAAATCTCCAGGTATTTCACAACCCAGAGCTGGCAGCCCTACAGGGTGGGGATTTGAACTCGGAGCCTCCCAGATTCTAGTTCAATACTCTAACCACTACACCACGTTGGTGGTCAGTCATTTTGTTGTTGTTGTTCAGTCGCACAGTCGAGTCCGACTCTTCGCGACCCCATGGACCAGATCCCGCCAGGCCTTCTCATTTTAACAGATTAGAATGTCAAGATAAAATCTGACAGTTGACATTCAGTATTTGGTAATCTTGTTGTTGTTCAGTCGCACAGTCGAGTCCGACTCTTCGCGACCCCATGGACCAGCTCCCGCCAGGCCCTTCTGTCTTCCGCCATCCTCTGGAGTTTGCTCAATTTCATGTTCGTCTCATCTGTGACACTGTCTAACCATCTCATCCTTTGCCGTCCCCGTCTTCTTTGACCTTCGATCTTTCCCAGCATCAGGGTCTTCTCCAGTGACTGCTCCCTTCTCATTGGGTGGCCAAAGTATTTGAGCTTCAGTTTCATTATCTGGCCTTCCAGGGAACAGTCAGGGTTGATTTCTTTTAGGATTGACTGATTTGTTCTTCTTGCAGTCCAGGGGACTCTCAAGAGTCTTCTCCAGCACCATAGTTCCAAAGAATCTATTCTTTGGCGCTCGGCCTTCCTTACAGTCCAGCTCTCACAGCCATACATGACTACTGGGAATACCATTGCTTTGACCATTCGGTCATTATCTTCCCATAATTCAGGTGGGAGGCAGTGTCAGTTGCCCGCTTAAGGCCCCTCTTGTGAATTCATGACTGAACATGAGGCCCAAGCATGAGCAGTGGTGGAAATGAGAACATTTTACTGGGTCCCAGAAGTCCAGGAGGACTAACCTCAGCTGCGGCCCCTTTGATATCTATTCATCTACAACTCAGAGATTTCAGCTATTTGAGATGTGATCACAGGAGCGGTGGTTGTGATGCAAGCTTGTTCCAGGGTTCTCTAAGCTTATTAGGCCCTCGGATATCGTTTCAGTTTACGGTCTGAGCCATAATCCTGTACAACCAGCTTTAATCACAAGTACACTAGATTTAACACATGGGAAGGACACCGTAAAAGCTGCACTGAAGTATCGTTAACATTTTTTTTTTCATCTCAGAATTTTATTGAATGCGTAATACGTACGGTCTAAATATGCCTCTTGTGAAATCAGTGTAAATCAAGGGAAACCAATAAATGTAAACACAGCATCAATTAAAACTACCTGCGAATAAGTCCTGATTAACTAGGGATGCCAGCTTCCAGGTGGGACCTGGGGGTTCCCTGGAATTACAGCTCATCTCCAGACTACAGAGATCAGTTCCCCTGGAGAAAAGGCATTGTATACCAGTGATGTCCCTCCCCTCCCCAGATCCTGCCCTCCCCAGGCTCCACCCCCTAAATCTCCACGAGTTTTCTAATCGGGAGCTGGCAACTTTACCCGCTGTCCCCTGTTGGTGGCTGGGGATACCACCTGGCAATCTGATGACTAACAGTGCAATGTTAAGTGGAGCGATACCTTTCTAAGCCCATTGAAGTCAACTTTACTTAGGATTAAGGATGGGCACAGACCATAAAAATGAAAGTTTTTATAGGTTTGTGGGTTTTTCCCCCTGTGAGCTAGAAGCATCAAACTCACAGCAGACCTCCCCAGGATGCCCTTCTACATGCTCTCCAAGTTGTGTCTAAATTGGCTTTGGATTACAGCTCATCTCCAGATGCAGGCTGCTCCCACAGAGCAGAATGTGAGCTCTCTTACTGGCAGTCAGAGCTGCCTGTCAAGCTTTGGAGGGCCAGTACTGGTGTTTCCAGGGCTGCTGTAGAACATCCTCCCGGGATGACTTGACAATTAATGCCTTGGTGCTGGGTTGTCTGGCTCACAGACCGCTCCCACAGACCAAATGGACTGCCTGAAAAAAATTGTGGCCTGTGAGCTGTCTGTTAAAAACATGAACACATGGATTGGGCAAACGGTCAATGAACCGGGCCCCCGTCCATGACAAAATTAGGTCCATGGGCTGGTCTGTGCCCATCCCTACTTTTTTTTTTTTAAAGGATTGTACTATAAATCCATTAGTTGTTTCTTTGGATATGTTTAAACCAAACACAACCTGCCATTCTTACACAGTTATGCCAGTGGACTTTGCCTGTGATGCTGGAATAATGTTGTGATGCCGGCATAGCTCTCATTGTTGTGAAGTAGCCTACCAGGCAAGACTGAGGCTATGAATATTGGTTCAGGTTAAGAAAGTGCGGCATTTTAAAACACGACAGCTAATGTGTAAAACACAAGCTAGAACATGTGTGAGCAAAGATGATGATGTTTTAAAAATATTGCTGTGAGCAGAACAGGTGACTAGAAATATCGAGCCCTGTCTACGTGAAAAGCTTGTCACATGGCAAAACTGATCTCAGACTTTACTGGCTTTTGTTGGAGATGGTGAATGACATGATTCTCTCTCTCTCTCTCTCTCTCTCTCTCTCTCTCTCCTTCACTCTCCCTTCCCTCCCCTACCCCACACACACACACACACACACACACACACACACACACACACAAAATCCCTGCACATAGTCAGGGCTATTTTTGGGCAGGAACGCAAAGGAACGGAGTTTCGGCTGGCTCCCAAGTTGACCACGCCCATCAGGCACTCATTAGCATAATAGGCCACACCCAACAGCAGAAACTCATTAGGATTGGCTACATTAGGGGTGTGGCCTAACATGCAAAGGAGTTCCTGCTACAAAAAAAGCCCTGGGGTTTGACAACAAACAAGGTAAACAGAATAAGAAGCAAAAGGTGGGTGTAGCTGGATGTCGACACTTCTGGTAACATGAGGGGTGCAGCCTAATATGCTAATGAGCTATGCTCTCATGGGTGTGGCTGGATATGCTAATGGGTTTCTGTTGTTGGGTGTGGCCTATTATGCTAATGAGTTCCTGCTGGGCTTTTTCTACAAAAAGAGCCCTGCACATAGTAAAGCAGATGTCAGGGAGAAGGCCCCAGTCTGCCTTGCATCCTGGAATGCTAGGTCTCTATGCAGGGAGTTCTATATGTAGGTAAGGATGCCAGCCTCCAGGTGGGACGTGGAGATCACCTAGATTTACAGTTCATCTCCAGACTACAGAGATCAGTTCCCTTAGAGAAAATGGATGCTTTGGAGGGTGGACTCCATGGCACTGTGCCCCGCTGAGGTCCCTGTCCTCCCCAGGCTCCATCCCCAAATCTCCAGGGGTTTTCCAACCTGGGTCTGGCAAACCTACCCCCCATTTCCCACTGGTGGCCAGGGTGGACCTAGCAGCCCTATATGTAAGAGGACATTCAAGCACTCAATATTATACCCATAAACCCAATTGGTACAGCCTAGGAACAGATACCTCATGAGGGATTTTTGATTGATCGTTTTGTCTATCAGTCTATATACTATTAGCCACGTGTGGCCCCCATCTGCGGATAGCTAAATCCATGGATTAGGGCCAAACAGAGGCTAAACAGATTTTTCAGTAAACTTGGTGCACTCCCCAGGTTTGCAGAAAAATCGTGATTTTTAAAAAAAATTAAAAAGGGGGGCATTAAATCCCCCCAGAACACGTTTACCGGTTCAGTTGGTGTTCAGTGTATGGAACCACTTCAAGCTGGCCACTGCCACAGCAGATGCCAAGACCGACTCTTTGCCTGGTGATGGTGGTGGTGGTGCAGCTGGGGGCAGCTCTTTGCCTGGCTGCAATGGCAGCAGATACCAGGAGAGTCTCTGGGCTTAGGCATCATGGCAGAGCACTCTGGGAGCTTCTCCAGGCCTGGCTGCTATGGTGGAGCACTCCAAGAGCTGCCCCAGATGCTGTGGTGGAGCATTCCGGGAGCCACCCTGGGCCTGGGCGCCATGGCAGAGCACTCCAGGAGCTGCTTTGGACCCAGGCACTACAGCGGAGCACTCTGGGTTTGGCCACTGTGTCAGAAGGCACCAGCAGCCACTCAGGAACCCTTGCTGCCAGCTAAAGAAGAAGAAGAAGAGGAGGAGGAGGAGGAGGAGATTGGATTTATACCCCGCCCTTTACTACCCAAAGGTGTTTCAGAGCGGCTTACAAACTCCTTCCCCTTCCCCTCTCCACAACAGACACCCTGTGAGGTAGGTGGGGCTGAGAGAGCTCTTGACAGAAACGGCTCTTTTTCAAGGACAGCTCTGACAGAACTATGGCTTGCCCAAGGTCACCCAGCAGGTGCAAGTGGAGGAGTGGGGAATCAAACCCGGTACTCCCAGATTAGAGTCCGCGCACTTAACCACTACACCAAACTGGGTGGTGGGGCCTGGAACAGCTACTGGGGGGGGGATGGACTTCCCTTCATGAATCTTCCACCCCTTAGTTTTAAGAGGAATCGTCAGAGATGGGGAGGAAGGAATCTCCCCCCCCCCCGAATATCCCCACCATATCTAAGCTGTGGAGTCTTGTGAGCAAAGATTCTACTTTGTGGGCTACTGGCATTAAAATAGTGGAGCAAGTGATTTGGCTACTGCATAAATTAGTTTGCTCTGGAGCCATCCTTCCTGAGCTAGGACAAAAATGTGTGAGCCAGAGGCTAAAAAACTGTGAGCTAGCTCACATTAACTCAGCTTAGAGGGAACACTGGCCCCCACTTTTAAATACCAATTCTCCAGTTCATCTTTTTTTATGACTTGGGTTGGATCCAATCAACCTTCTGCTGGTTAAAAAAGGAAGGAAGCCCCCCCCCCCCCCAGAAATATTATGCTAGGATCAGGGCATATATCTGTACAAAATGTGTGGCAGGGGCTGTATTAAGCACAGGAACTGAGTGAGAATACGTGAAAATGTTGAGTGGATTTCAACATCTTATCCGTTTGGCTACCTACTATGTAGGATTTCATAAAAGACACGATTAAAACATTTCACTTCTGTCAGTTCACTTCCCCTCTTTATATTTTTCTAGATCAGCCGTGTGTGTTTGTGTGTGTGTGTGTGTGTGAGGGGCATCTGTCACACTTGTCAATGGAAGATATTTTTGTTAGGCTCGGTTTCCTACGATTCAGTTACTGTGAATTATCACAAAAACCGCAACAGCTATAAATAATCTGACCACACACGCTCCTTGATAGCATCTCTGTACAGAAGTACACGCTCCGGAGAAAAAAAGAAAAAGAAAACAGCAGGCAGATATTTGTGAAGCAAGCGGAGGACTGCTGAGCCTTTTGGTCTTCAGAGGTGTGGAGGCCTCAACGGTCCTTGTCGGCAGATTATGTGTCGGGGTAGGAGAGGCCTCAGCAGTTTCCTGACAGAAACATCTTGGGCATGTGCCTCTTTGAAGGATCAAACCACCTAAATGTCACCCAAAGGAAACAAAAACCCCAAAAAAAACCATTCACCCAGGCAAGTTTTGCACTCAAAGTATTCAATCAAACCAAACTTAAAAAAAAAACCTTAAAAACAAAACAAAAACCGTAAGCCCAGTGCAAACGCGTCAAGACTCACAGACTTGGCATCTTGGGCCCAGCCAGATTTTCATATCCACCAACATTTCACAAGAGAATATAGGGACATACACGTAACCCCTCTATTTTCCTAACAAGACAGGATAGGCAGAGAGGACAGGCATCCTAACAAGAGAGGACAGGACTCGCAATAATCAACCTGCTGAGCGGAAAGGTACCAGCTGTATATTAGGAATTCATTTGACAGTAAGACTAGTTCAGCAGTGGAATTGGTGGTTTAGGGAAGCGGTGAGCTCCCCCTCAGTGAAATTCTTCAAGCAGCAGCACTTTGTCAGGGATGCTTTAGGCTGATCCTGCATTGAGCAGGGGGTTGGACTAGATGGCCTGTATGGCCCCTTACGACTCTGTGATTCTGTGATTCTACGATCATTGCTGGAACAGGATCCCTACCATTATGACATAGAAGAAGAAGAAGAAGAAGAAGAAGAAGAAGAAGAAGAAGAAGAAGAAGAAGAAGAAGAAGAAGAAGAAGAAGAAGAAGAGATTGGGTTTATACCCCGCCCTTCACTACCCAAAGGAGTCTCAGAGTGGCTTACAAACTCCTTTCCCTTCCCCTCCCCACAACAGACACCCTGTGAGGTAAAAGAAGAAGAAGAAGAGATTGGATTCATACCCCGCCCTTCACTACCCAAAGGAGTCTCAGAGTGGCTTACAAACTCCTTTCCCTTCCCCTCCCCACAACAGACACCCTGTGAGGTAAAAGAAGAAGAAGAAGAGATTGGATTCATACCCCGCCCTTCACTACCCAAAGGAGTCTCAGAGCGGCCTACAAACTCCTTTCCCTTCCCCTCCCCACAACAGACACCCTATGAGGTAGGTGGGGCTGAGAGAGCTCTTGACAGAAACTGCTCTTTTTCAAGAACTCTTGTCAGAACTACGGATTGCCCAAGGTCATCCAGCCAGGTGCAAGTGGAGGAGTGGGGAATCAAACCCAGTTCTCCTGGATTAGAGTCCGCACACTTAACCACTACACCAGACTGGCTCTCCAGGTGAACTATGAAAAATGTTAGACTCTCATACAAGCAAAGGCACTAAAGTCATTCCAAAATGGCGCTAATGGGAAATGTGTAGTTATTTTATATTTTGTTACTAGATATGAAAATGCAAGATGAAGTAGTAAAGGACTCAATGATTAAATGGGCACAAAATATGGGTCATAATTAGGGATGTGCATTCGGTTCGTCCAAACCAAATGCACCCCTGAAAACGGCCCATTCGGACCCATTTTGGGCTGCTGCAGACCAATTCAAATTCTCTGATCTGAATTGGCTTGCCGGCGAATTGCCATCAAATTTCAGCGGCAATTCAGCCCCATTATATCCTAAGGGGCTCTGAAGTCAATGGCGAAACAGGGTATATTCTGAAGGCTGGAGGGGAGGAGGTTTGAGGGAGAGACTCCAACCTCACAGGGTAGCTGCTGGAGCCTCTCCCCAAGATACCAACCATGTTTGAAGAACATTGGACCAGGGGGTCTAATTCTATGGGGGCCCAAACAGGTTGCCCCTATCCCCTCCATTGTTCTCTATGGTGGGAAAAAAGGAGCTTTTATCTCCTGGATGACTTCCCATCATTCTTTGACCGTGCTCCTTACCTTTTCCCAAATAATGGACATGTTATGTTGGGCATCAGGATATGGCTACAAGGTACTTGCAGTAATAGGTTCCAGCAATGTTCCCTCTAAACTGTGAAATGCTGTGAGCAAAAATTCAACCACTGGTAACTTGACTCTGTGTGCACCTGGAAGTCAAGGTGACCTCTGGTGACTGACCCCTACTGGGGGCCTGGGGGATATTCAGAGAGGTGGCTGAATAAAGCCTGCCCCCACCACCCACCTCTGGTATTCCAAGGAGGTCTCCCATCCAAGTACTTGCCGGAGTTGACCCTGCTTAGCTTCTGAGATCTGATGAGATCGGGCTCGTCTACCTGGGTCAGAGCTTCAATTATCTTTTTAAAGCCTCATCGAGCCGGTAAATTCTTTGTGTTATTTGGGATACCATTTTCTGTCATCTAATAAATGGACTGCACCTTATAATTACATGCTTGAGAGAATTAAAATTCACTTGGTCCACAATTTTAAGGGTGGGTTTTTTTAAAAATCAAAAGGGCTGCCAATGTATTCCCATGGTTCTTACAGTGTATCATGCTAAGATCTTGGGCGCTTGAGCAGTTATGAGAGGTAACTCCCTCACTAACTCAGCTGTTGATGAGTTTAAGGAGAAAACCCGAAATGCCCTGCCCCATAATCTTCATTGCCCAAAGAAAACTAATCGTAACTCAGCCGGTAGTCCTATTGAATATAGAAGGAGTTACTTCTGACTAAACATGCATAAATTTGTACCATTATTAGGGGATGAAAGCCACCATTTTGTTACCAGAACTTCTGGAAAATGTTACCTCTTGAAAGGGAAGTGGAGGTACTGGGGTTCCTGAAAGTCTCCCTTCCAGAACCAGCAAGCCTTAATCTGGTTTGGGCTGGTTGTTTATAGTTAACTGCCCAGTGGTGAGAGATTGTCTTCAATTTATGGGCAGAGGCCTCCTTGCTTTGTGTTACTTTGAACACGGAAAATGAATACTTGAACTAGGGTTTTGGTGGGTTCTGAGTCAAATTGAGACCTGAGGTACTAATATCCTTCTTTGGCCCCGGTCACACAGGCCGGATATCATGGGGGGGAGGTGTGGCTAATTGCCCCGGCGCAGTTTGATGCACGATTACGCGATCAGACGTGTTGGCGGCACACCATGGGTCCTTCCCTCGGCTCCGGCGGGTAAATGAGGGACCGGAGGGGAATGCTGCATGCTGGTGCGATCACACCACGGGTGTCTGGAGGCAGCCCGTGGCAAACATTTACTAGTACCCTAGAGGTACTAGTTTTTTAAGGTGTATTGTCGGTGGTAAGCCACCGGTGCGCTCCACTTCCCAGATGTTGGGGTGTGATCGCCCCCGGATAATCCGCCCACCATCCGTACCTCTCCCGCGGCAACTTTGCCGTGTGACCGGGGCCTTTGTCTCATAAACCTTATTCTTCTGACTTGTGGGTTTTAGGAAAGGGAGTGTTTTTCTGTTTTCCATCCTTGCTCACTACCTTAGGATAAAACTATTACTCTTTTGAGACTGGACCGTCCTGAGTCTGGCTGGGAAAGGACTCCGTCGGACTATAAAGTACTCCATAAATATAAGCACTGCTGTTGTTTCAGAAGTATGTATCTGCTTACCTGTTTTATTTCTCTCATGGCCCAAGGTCCAGCATGACGATCATGCTAAAAATGCCTGGGCCTCCGTTTCAGGTTTCTGTACAAATTGGGGAAACTGGAGCAATTCACCAGTTTGTTCTTTAAAACTTGCAGTCGCAGTGTGTTTTAACAGCATTTATTGAGGTTTCTTTCTTTTTTTCATGCCTCCTAACTGGAAGAATAATCCTGAGAGACCATCACATGTGGTCTGAAAAACCAGGTGGTCAGCAGGGGCCTCCCATCCATGAAACTCTGAGAAATTCCCAATGATATCTTTGCTTGTCCATGTGAGTTGGAGAACAGCAAGAGCAGATGTTGTTGTCACCCTTTTGAGGGCTATTCCCTAGGCTGCCGTTTCTTTCTCTGCTGGGAGGCGCCCCACGTTTTGTGGCTGGAAATGGCACAATAAAAAGTATTACCTTGTCTAATTCACCCTTTTCAGTCTCTGGGGCCAGCAATGCCCACAACATTCCCAACAATGGGCCCCAGTAGCAAAGGGGCGGGAGGGGAGAGATGAGTCATGGTTTAAGAGGGGCTTTTTTTGAATGGCAGAGAGACACCCCGGCTGTTGAAAGGGGGGGTGGTTAATCTTCAGGGGACTCACACCTGCTTCCTTTACTGCGCCTTGGTCCCTGGTGTTAAAAACAGAGACTCGGAGGAGTTTGCGTTTCTGTATGATGCTTACTGGTTGAATATAAAAAAAGAAAAGGTGAGAAGGAGGAAATCAAGCCGACCAAAGATGCTGCAGTCTTTCAAAGGTTGAGTATGAGGCAGGCTGTGTGAGCTTTTTGTGGTGTGGAAGATCTATACAAAACAGTGTGCCTAGAATCCGGAGGAGAAACCACCCACAGAGCCCCCCTCCTACATCTTTCTGTCTGGGAAGAAGAAGAAGAAGAAGAAGAAGAAGAAGAAGAAGAAGAAGAAGAAGAAGAAGAAGAAGAAGAAGAAGAAGAAGAAGAAGAAGAGGAGGAGGAGGAGGAGGAAGAGGAAGAGGAGGAGGTGGAGGAGGAGGAGGAGGAGGAGATTATTGGATTTATACCCCGCCCTTCACTACCCGAAGGAGTCTCAGAGCGGCTTACAATCTCCTTTCCCTTGCCCCCCCCCCCTACAACAGACAGCCTGTGAGGTAGGTGGGGCTGAGAGAGCACTTTTGAGGACTCCTCTTTCTAGAACAGCTCTGAGAGAACTGTTACTGACCCAGGGTCACACCAGCAGCTGCATGTGGAATAATTAAAGTCTTCCTGCCCCCTAGCTGTATGTGCAGAACCCTGGCCATCCTTCGGTACCAGCTGCTGCTGTGCAAATCAAGCAGCAGTTCAAGCTAGAGTAAACCTGTGCAAACCAGTCTAGTTACATGTGGGGAGCCCAAAAGTTCCATCACAGCTATCAATGGGGCTCAGGGCTTATGAAGCTTCGTTCTGGGAGGAAACAGGAGAAGGGGCAGCAGTTGCTCCATCTCTGAAACTGAAAAGTACGCAAACAGAGAGTGATTTCAGCAAAGCGTACTTTATTCTATCCGGAACAAGACAACTTTGGCCGGCTCGCAGGCCGGCTTATATTCCCTGAGAAACCGCCACCCAAAACACACCCCTACTTCCCTATAGGTTATTTACAGTGGCCGAGAGTCCCATAGGCTCTTGGCCGGGAACCTAGCCCCCTGATTGGAGCGGGCTAGGATCTGCATAGTCCATTGTCTCTTGGAGCGAAGCTCAATGTTTGTCTCTGAACTTGTCTGGACTGGATACATTACAGAAACACTGGTAGAATTCTTTTTTTAATTGTGATATGTAACTAGTGGGGCATTTATGATACCACCTGGGGAATGTCCAGCCCCTGCTCTTGATAGTTTAACAACAAAAAGCTGGAGGAAGTAAATGGGTTTTCCTAGCAACGCAGTATTGCTGTAGGAGTGCTGGAAGAGGGCTTTGTCACTGGAGCCAGAGCACAACTTTGAGAAGGCTGTTTGGGTCATGTGCGACACAAGAGTAGAACTGTTTGTTGGAAATGCATGTGTTCGCAAGGTCTAACAATTCAGTCATTATAGGGTTAACTTGTTTGCCTAGTATTGCTATTGTTTAGACTGACCTGGAAGGGATACCTGGCAGTAAGCCAATGGGGAATTAGCCCAGGAAAAGTAGCTTCTATTGTGATACAGATGGGTTGTTTGTTTTCAGGTGACTTCCTTTCTAGGGGTCAAGAAGAAGGAGAGTTCCTCCATTATCTGTGTGCTAGGTTTGACTATAGGCAACTTAGAAAATGTAGCTGTTAGTGTTAGAGAGCCAGTTTGGTGCAGTGGTTAAGTGTGCGGACTCTAATCTGGGAGAACCGGGTTTGATTCCCCACTCCTCCACTTGCACCTGCTGATGTGACCTTGGGTCAGTCACAAACTCTGGCACAGCTGTCCTTGACAAAGAGCAGTTTGTGTCAGAGTTCTCTCAGCCCCACCCACCTCACAGGGTGTCTGTTGTGGGGAGGGGAAGGGAGAGGAGTTTGTAAGCCGCTCTGAGACTCCAAGTGAAGGGCGGGGTATAAATCCAAACTCCTCCTCCTCCTCCTCCTCCTCCTCCTCCTCCTCTTCTTCTTCTTCTTCTTCTTCTTCTTCTTCTTCTTCTTCTTCTTCTTCTTCTTCTTCTTCTTCTTCTTCTTCTTCTTCTTCTTCTTCTTCTTCTTCTTATTTGTAGTAATCCCGTATACTTTTTACCCTTAGAAATAAAGGTTTTTAAACGAAAAGAAATCTCTTCTTTACAATAGAGCAAGATCCATTGATAGTCTGAGTATTAAACACTTTTGACTATTTTTCAACACTGTTCACTCCTTGGACATCTGGAAAGGCCAGAGTGAAAGCCCACTAGGGATGCCAGCCTTCAGGTGGGATCTAGGGACCCTCTGGAATTACAGCTCATTCCCAGACTACAGAGATCAGTTCTCCCCTGGAGAAAATGGATGCTTTGGAGGGTGGACTCTGTGGCATTGCACCCCACTGAGGTCCCTGCCCTCCCCAGGCTCCATCCCCAAATCTCCAGGAGTTTCCCAACCTGGATCTGGAAACCCTCCCCTCCCCACCCCCTTCGAGTGGGGGTGGTAGCAACTGGACTGCTCTGTCTGCAATAAAGGTTCTGCCTCCAACAGAAGCCTGCCCAAATCAGATGTCATATAAGTTTGTCACCTGGTGAAAAGGGGAGTCTTTGTTCTTCCTCCTTGCCTAGGTGCACATCTACTGATAAATATGATTATTGATAAGCCACCAGGGTACAAAGGATTGTTAATAAAAACAGACAGACATCTAAGAAAACCATTGTTAATCATATGCCTTTCATGGAAGGTTGTCTTTAAAATATACAATGATTAAGGTTTGTTTTTCTTTATTTGCTTTGGATTTTAGTTCATCACTCTCAACTTAAGACATCCTGATACACCCAAAGGCTTCCTCCGATGTGAAATGCTCAAGTCCTGCCAATGGCTTCACTTCATAATAACTTGAGGGTAGTGTGGGAAAGTTGCTAAGATATTGTTCGAACGTGCAGTAAAATGTAATGAGCACGTAAAGGTAAAGGTTTCCCTTGCTCGAAAGCCAGCCAAATCCAACTCTAGGGGGTGGTGCTCGTCTCCGTTTCCAAGCCGAAGAGCCAGCGCTGTCCGAAGACATTTCCGTGGTCATGTGGCCGGCATGACTAAACACCGAGGTGCACACTGTTACCTTCCCACCGAAGCGGTACCTATTTATCTTCTTGCAATTTCTTGCTTTTGAGCGGCTAGGTTGGCAGAAGCTGGGGCCAGAGATGGGCACTCACTCCGTCATGCGGTACTCAGGTCTTGAACTGCTGAACTACAGACCTTCTGGTCTGCAGCTCAGCGTCTTGACCTATAAGCCACCACGGCCCCTAATGATCATATACTTTACCCTCATGTCTTCCTTGTCTGTACTGGTTTCTGACCTTTCATTTACAAAGTGCTTTTTTCATGGTTCAGTCTACAGGAAGACTTTAAAAAATGGGACTGAAAATCTCTAGTTAGTGTCTCATAGGAGAGGGCAGGGTATGTGCCCATGGAATTTGCAATAATCATTTTATGTGAAAACTCTGGACCATGTAGCAGATACAGCACATTGAATTACAATCAGTGCCTTTCTAAACAAGCTGTTTATATTGAAACAATTACTTCTCTATTTGTTGGTAGGATCCAAGTCTCTTACATCAAAACATGCATTTCTATTTTTTTTTCGGGGGGGGGGAGGAATCTGCTGCTCAAAGTACGATGTGTTGTAGGTGGGAGAATGCAATTCTTTTTCTAGCTCTGTGGGATTTAACTTTATGGGTCTCTTGGCTACCGTAATTCTTGACTGCAAGACACACGACTGCACTGTGGCTGTATAATCAATTTCTTCTCCTGTTTTTAACATAAAACTGGAGACTGGTGGCAGCTTAAATACCTAACAAAATTTATTCTAGTAGAAGTTTTGAGAATCAGGGATCATGTCATCAGATGCACGGAAAGGTACACCGGAAATAAATTTATGGTGTCATCGGACTTTAAGTTTGCTGATGAGGACTAACATTTAGAACACTGTTTCCCAACCTGTGGGTCAGAACCCAAAAGTGAGCCATGAAGCCCCTGCAATCGGGTCGCAGGCCAGCCCTCTCTAATGGCTGGTCCTACCCTTTCCCTTGCTGTCTTTTTTTTACACTTGTCAGGGATGCTCTAGGCTGATCCCGGATTGAGCAGGGGCTGGACTAGATGGCCTCTGTGACCCCTTCCAACTCTGTGATTCTACGATTCTATATTTTGAAAACCAAGATCTGACCCTGGAAACAGTATCTTCAATCTCATACATTAGTTGGTATATTTTCTTCACTGCATATACAGGTTGATCAAATAAAATGTGTCCCGATGGTTCCTAGAGTGAATTTCTTGGAATCCTGGGAAGAGGGGCGATTCCAGGCAGTAACAGAGAAGGAGAGGGTGGGATGTAACCTCCATAAGCAAAGGCTATATATGTCCGAATGCCACTTGGTTAGGATTGATAGCGGGGGCCCTTTGTGTGATGTTTGGCGGTTTCTCAAAAACGTCTGGTTAGAAAATGAAATTACAATGGTAGAAAGTTACAATACAACCTCAGATATGCAGACGGTACCACTCTAATGGTAGAAAGTGAAGAGGACCTAAAGTGAAGAGGACCTAAAGAGCCTCTTGCTGAGGGTCAAAGAGGAGAGTGCAAAAGTTGGCTTGAAACTCAACATCAAAAAAACTAAGATCATGGCACATGGACTCATCACTCCTTGGCAAATAGAAGGGGAAGTCACGGAAGCAGTGACAGACTTCACGTTCCTGGGATCCAAGGTCACTGCAGACGGTGACTGCAGCCTTGAAATTAAAAGACGCCTGCTCCTTGGGAGGAAAGTGATGGCAAACCTAGATAGCATAATAAAAAGTAGAGACATCACCTTGCCAACAAAAGTCCACATGGTCAAAGCAATGGTATTCCCAGTAGTCATGTATGGCTGCGAAAGTTGGACCATAAGGAAGGCCGAGTGCCAAAAAATAGATTCTTTTGAACTATGGTGCTGGAGAAGACTCTTGAGAGTCCCTTGGACTGCAAGGAGATCCAATCAGTCAATCTTAAAAGAAATCAACCCTGACTGTTCCCTTGAAGGCCAGTTACTGAAGCTGAGACTCACATACTTTGGCCACCAAATGAGAAGGAAGCACGCACTGGAGAAGACCCTGATGCTGGGAAAAATTGAAGGTAAAAGAAGAAGGGGATGGCAAAGGATGAGATGGTAAGAGAGTGTTATCAGTGCAACACGTATGAAACTGAGCAGACTCCAGAGGACGACGGAAGACAAGAGGGCCTGGCGTGATGTGGTCCATGGGGTCGTAAAGAGTCGGATTCGACTGTGCGACTGAACAACAACAACAAAGAAAATTAAATGCTGAATTAAATGGATGCCAAAGTCATTGTTTGCTTAGGAAACCCCCCCCCCCCAAAAAAAAACCCTTGGGGCAGCCCTGGATGGGTCACCATACCAAGGAAATTTGGACATGTGGGTCACCATACCGAAAAGGTTGGGGAGTGCTGATCTAGAATGATTTCTGGGCAGCATTCATTGCTTCAAACATGCAGTTCACTCTAGAGATACTACAGGACAACACCACCTTTATGAAAGATTGATACCATCTTGCAATTTTATTCAGTGACCATCTTGTTTCTTACTGAGCACCTTATTTGTGTTGATAATTACTGGTTTTACTGTTTTTATGTGTGGGCACTTGTTGCTCTTTGTAAGCCACCCTGAGCCTGCTTGCAGGGAGGGCGGGATATAAATGCTAAAAAAATTTAAAAACCCAGAGATAATTTCTTTGACTTTGGTTTGATTCTTGATAGTTTAAGCTGCATGAGAGTGTGAGTCCTTTCTTGGCAGGATGAGCGTCCTCTTCCTTCGTGTGTTGGAATGCATAGCAGCTAGGAGTAAGGTGCTGGGGAGCAGTGTCAGTGCAATTGCTGTGTGGAAGAAGTCTAGTTTTTAGCCCTTTCTCATATCTAATCTTTGGTCTTTTTTTCAGCACTGCCCGATAAATGATGAACTTCCACATCTTCCCATATACATGTACCACTGCTAACAATTGCTATGGTAGATGGTCATGTAAAGTCTTAGGATGTTATATGAAGGCACAGAAGAACACCAGTGCAATCCCACCATTTTTGACCCCTGACCAAAATACTAGTTTTTTTAACATGTAACACGCGTTGTTAAACATCCTTCATCCTCTCCGATCCCCACTACTGCGCTGGCTTCTTTCCAAGTTTGGGGAACTCTGCCTCTTCAGCCAGTCTTTCCTCTTCCCTTTCTTCTTCTAAAGAAAGAAAACCTACTTTAGAGATTCCCTTACCAGATATGCTATCCACAATACATAGTGCTTTTTTTATCAGAGGGTAACTGGTGTGGTTAGTCCAGTTACTGCTAGCTAGCAGAGTGCTTAATTAAAGCTACAAGCACAATGGAAGCATGCTGGGCCCATAACCTATTGGAAGTCAACTGGTGTGGTTCGTCCATTTACCACAAGTTAGCAGAGTGCTTAAATAAAGCTACAAATGTGGCAGCATTACTTTACCAGATTACTTTACTTTACTCAGCTTACAAAGCTACACAGAATCATGTTGCAAGTTTATAAGAGAAACACTTTGCTCTTTATCTGAGAAGTACATTTTGGACAGGAAAGAGTAGTGACAGGATAGAGTACTAACTTACTAGCTAAGGATGGAAGCAGATGGTGAGAGGACCATCTGCCTCATGGTGCTAACAGAAGACAGAATGCCGTCTCTCTTGGTGCGTTCAGGGAGAGTTTGTCTTCATCTGAGAGAAAACTGAAGGAAGGAAATTGTCTCTGAGAACACAATCTACATTTCAAAGGGGACAGTGGCAGAAGAAGAAATACAGAAAGAAAGGTCAGTGTGCCTATCTAGCTATCTAGTCTCTCTTCCCGCAAAGTCTGGAGGCTGAGGCAGGGACATCTCATCTGGAACTTCCAGCACTTTTTACCCCCCTTTGCTCTCCCCCAGTACTCTCTTACCCTCATTATTGGGGCAATTGTCAATTGTATAGGTAGATATCTTCTGTTTTTTAAATCTATGTTATTTTATTTATCCATTGCAGCTTATATCCCACCCTACCCTGCAAGCAGGCTCAGGGCAGCTCACAGTGCAGTGAGTGGTTTTAAGTGCTTTGCAAGCAGAGGAGGAGGAGGATGGAGGGCTGCAGGCATGGAGGGCTGCATGCAATGCTCATGTCCTATCTAATCTCTGCTTCTGTGAAACATCGGATTGTGCCTTCAACTAACAAGTGGGCGCAATGGTGCATTGGGTCGGGTCACCTTGCCAGAATGTAACAGGGCAGCTGTGCCTTATTACATAAGGTAGCAGCAGCTATTGGTGCCTGTAGGAAGGACTGTAATGGCTCGAGATTTGTATGCTTTCTGCCCCCAAACTTCCTAAGGTAGCATTCCCAAAAGGTGTAAGAAGCTGTTTCATCACGCTGTCAATCTGCATTGTAGGAGTCTTTAAACCAAGCTATGTAAACTGCGGTGGCTCAAGGGGTTAAGACGCTGAACTGCAGGCTGTGGAAGGTCGGTAGTTCAGCAGTTCGAGACCCGAGTGTGCCGCATGACGGAGTGAGCTCCCGCCTCTAGTTCCAGCTCCTGCCAACCCAGCAGTTCGAAAGCAAGAAAGTGCAAGTAGCCTGTCAATTCAAAACCTTTATTGGCATGGATCATAAACAGTCACCCTTCAGTTCATGGATTTAACACACAGCTTCCTCATTATAAGGCAGTTACAGAACTTAGCCACCGCTTCAATAACCACTGTATTTTGTGAAGGAAAGTGCAAGTAGATAAATAGGTACCACTTCAGTGGGAAGGGAACAGCGTTCCGTGCGCCTTGGCATTTAGTCATGCCAGCCACATGACCATGGAAACGTCTTCAGACAGCGCTGGCTCTTCGGCTTTGAAACGGAGATGAGCACCGCAACCCTAGAGTCGGATTCGACTGGCTTTCGAGCAAGGGGACCTTTACCTTTACCTATGTAAACAGCAAGTTCCTGAAGCTGTTGTACAGTCAGAAAGGTGGGATGCAAAATGTCTTAGGGTGCCATCACACATGCCAGATAAAACGGGGGTGGGGGGGAACCGAGGATATTTCCTCCGGAAGAATTTGACCCGCAGTTGCATGATCACATATCCCTTTGAAGCTGCGGGCGCAGTCCGTCAGTGTATGATCAGACGCAACTCTGGGTGAGTCAGGGGAGGTTTTGTGCCATTTCCCCCCCATGTCGGGTTAGAACGGATAAGAGGAAGTACTTCTTCACCGAAAGAGTGATTAACACTTGGAATTCACTGCCACAGGAAGTGGTGGCGGCTACAAGCATGGACGGCTTCAAAAGGGAATTAGATAAGCATATGGAGCAGAGGGCCATCAGTGGCTATTAGCCACAAGGTATAGATAGGGACTCTTGGGCAAGTGATGCTCTGTCTTCTTGGTGCTTGGGGGGGGGGGGTCAAAAGTGGGAGGGCTTCTAATGTCCTGGCCCCACTGGTGGACCTCCTGATGGCACCTGGTATTTCTGGCCACTGTGTGATACAGAGTGTTGGACTGGATGGGCCTTTGGCCTGATCCAACATTGGCATCTCTTATGTTCTTATGTTCTTATGTTCATGTGCTTAAACGAGGGATTGATGAATCGCACCTCTGCACTGAGGGCTCCTTATGGAGTTTGCAATGATGCACCTACCAAGAAGGGGGGGAACCAACATCACAGAGTTGGGATGGCCTGATCAGACCTTCCCGATGGCATGAGACCTAGCTGGGGCGATCAGACATGGGAAAGTCCGTTCATGGCCCATCGCAACCCATTTACTACCGGATTCCCCCTGGTGTCTTTTAACTCCGCTTCTGCGGTGGAGCAGAACGCATTGCCGACGGCTGCGGGGCACTTCCCAGATGTTGTTGTCTGATTACACCCTTTAAATTTGTCTGGCATTCGAACCTGTGTCGGGTCTAATTGTGCATATGATCGCAGCATGAATACTTTAAAAGAGTTTATTTTCTGTGTAAGGCAGCTTGATCTATGTCCTGTGGTGGAAATGCATGGTAAACCATCAACTTTGGTAAACCATCAACTGGTGAGCGAGTTTGGCGTAGTGGTGAAGTGCGTGGAGAGAACTGAGTTTGATTCCCCACACCTCCACTTGCAGCTGCTGGTGTGACCTTGGGCAAGCCATAGTTCTGTCAGAGCTATTCTCTCAAGGACAGTTCTCTCAGAGCTCTCTCAGCCCTGCCTACCTCACAGGGTGTTTGTTGCGGACAGGGGAAGGGAAAGGAGTTTGTAAGCCACTCTGAGACTCTGAGTGAAGGGTGGGGTATAAATCCAATCTCCTCCTCCTCCTCCTCCCCCCCTCCTCCTCTTCTTCTTCTTCTTTGCAGTTTGAAATCCAGCTGCTGTTAAGCCAGTCATCAGAAGTCACTGACTCTAAAAGAGTCCGAAGTTTCCAGCTTGACATGTTTCTTCCCACTGTGAATACGGTGATTTACTATACAATACAGGAGAAGGGAGGGGGTGGCCCAAGCCAACCAGTCTTGCCTACTGCATTTATAGGGCCTATAATTATCCAAATTTTTGAGGAGCACAATAGCATCCACAGAAAAGGAACATCTGGAAGGGGAGCGAGATACGTCCCAATTAAAAGATTGATGAGCGTATAGGTTCATGTATTGGATAACTTGCTGGGTTCATGGGGTTTTGATTTTACAAGTGCCTTTCAGATTAACAAATGTGCTTTGAAACTAACAAATGGATGGGGGGGGGAGACAAGAGATAAAGTAAAGGGAAAAATCTGTCCCCCCACCCCCCGGTGATCCAAGTTAATGGAGCAGCAATAAGATCTGCTACAAATTGATGGCAGAAAATGTTGCAAATGGGTCTGTTGACCCATGTGGAGGTGGGGAGAGAGGAGGAGAGCACGGGCTTTCGGGCGCTGTAATTTCCGTGAAGGTGGGTGATCAGCATCCGTGAATGGATTTTTGTGGGAGGTAATCCTAAAGAGAGAATAAGGTTGTTTGTTTCCATCTCAAAGACGAAAGCCCTAAACTGACCTTTATATCTGAAGCAACAAGGACATCAGAACCAACCAACACCAGCTTATTCTTGCGCTAGTATTTTGAGCTCACTTGTGTAGACTCTGGTTTGCTACACTGATTCTTTTGAGCTATGGTGCTGGAGAAAACTCTTGAGAGTCCCTTGGACTGCAAGAAGATCAAATCAGTCAATCCTAAAAGAAATCAACCCTGACTGTTCCCTGGAAGGCCAGATAATGAAACTGAAGCTCAAATACTTTGGCCACCCAATGAGAAGGGAGCACTCACTGGAGAAGACCCTGATGCTGGGAAAGACTGAAGGTCAAAGAAGACGGGGACGGCAAAGGATGAGATGGTTAGACAGTGTCACAGATGCAATGAACATGAAACTGAGCCAACTTCAGAGGACGGTGGAAGACAGGAGGAGATCTCAGGAGATCTCCAGCCACCACCTAGAGCAGCGGTGTCAAACTCATTTGTAATGAGGGCCGGATCTGACATAAATGAGACCTTGCTGGACCGGACCATGTGTGTCATAAAATTATATAAACTTTACAAAGGACACAGACAAACACAATTAAAGATTTTTTAAAAACTTTAAATAAAAGCTGCTTAAAACACTAGCACACTTGCAATATTTTGTCTAATGTCTGATAACTGACACCTCTCACTCTGAATGATTGCATCAAAATGTCTGTGCTGTAGCAGTCTTGAGTATGCTGTTCAGGTGTGTATCTGTAAGCTGCAAACCTTGCACAGGACAGGCTTGCCTATCTATCTCTTGTGTGCGATTGAGAGGCTGGTAAAGTAAGTTGTGATGTAGCAGCAGCAGAACTGGAAAAGGAAGCGGGAAACAGCCAGGGCCTTGTGGGCTGGATTGCAGCCCTCCGAGGGCCTGATCCGGCCCCTGGGCCACATGTTTGACACTCCCGACTTAGAGGTTAGTGATCCTAATGCATTAGCGTAGAGGAAACCCAATGGAAGACTGTAAAGCTATTCTATTTTTCTTCTTCATTTTGAGAGCTTCTGGTGCAGGGAGAGGATCTCTGAGTAAACCTTTTCTTGCAGGGAGGGTGAACACAGCAGGGCATCCCTGAACAGATGTGTTGATTTTGATTTAAAACACCAGAACGTCTCTTAGGTTTGAAGAACATGCCTTGCCTTGTCAAAAACACTTGCTTTCAGATGCGTAACTTGAGTTTTCTGCGCGAGTGTTTTTCTGTTACTGGATGTCTACCACAAGGACTCCCTCCCCCCTGCCCCTTGACAGATGGCAACCAGCTCCCCCACCCCCCAGGACTTCACATTCCCTACAGCTTCAGCGTCGTCTTCTTTTTAGTCCTTGCCAGTATCATTCCTTGCTTGTTTGCCATTCCAAGCCCATGCCAGCCGCACACTTAGGAAGGACGGGTTGCTGGCAACAGCTTTTAACATTCTAACGCCAGCCTACTGGGAGAAACTATATTTGGAACAAGCACATGCTTGCCTTTTCACGTTCCTTGGGTGTGTGAGCGGGATGGTTCAGGGTGTGTGTGTGTCTATGTGTGTGTGTGAAGCGTAATCAGCTTTTGTTCCTTAGGTGCCAGAATTCCAGAGCTCTTCAGGGAAAAAAAGGAACCAAAGATATTATAAAGGATCCAGGTAATGGTTTATTTAGTTGGTCATGGACCCTTTAAATACTGCAAATTAGTTTTATGTTTTGTGTAAGCTGCTCTATAAGTAGGGTTGCCAGTTCTGGGTGGGGAAATACCTGGAGATTTTTGGGGTAGAGCCTGGGGAGGGCGGAGTTTGGAGAGGGGAGGGATCTTGGTAAGGTATGGTATAGTTTGGTGTCATGGTTAAGTGTGCGGACTCTAATCTGGGAGAACCGGGTTTGATTCCCCACTCCTCCACACACAGCTGCTGGTTGACCTTGGGCAAGTCATAGCTCTGAAAGAGCCGTTTCTGTCAGAGCTCTCTCAGCCCCACCTACCTCACAGGGTGTCTGTTGTGGGGAGGGGAAGGGAAAGTTTTTTTTTTTTGAAAACATTTTATTAGGATATAATCAACAAAGTCAAACATAAATCAAACATTATATAGTTATACATCCTACCCTCCTCCCTTCCCGGCTTCCCACAGTGCTCCAACCTCCTGTTCGTTTCTTAGATGTTCTTCATCCCTCCCTTTTTTTACTCATATCTATGGGTAACTTATCTCTCCATTTTTTATTCTTATAACTTTATCGATTTTTTAGTATCCTTTAACCTTCAATAATTATCAAAGCAAAATAAATTGTCCCTCACATCCCAGTACTTTTCCAAATAGTCTTTAAAATCTTTCCAGTCTGCAAGGAAGTCTTCTGCTTCCAGATTATTAAGTTTCCTTGTCATTTTGTCTATTTCAACCATGAAAAGTAGTTTCTTAATCCAGTCTCCCACTTCAGGAACCTTCTCTTGTTTGCAACATTGCGCATAAGTCATTCTGGCAGCTGTGATCATACACCACATCAATGTCCTTTTTGCCATATTGACTTCTCGGAAGGGAAAGGAGTTTGTAAGCCCCTCTGAGACTTTGAGTGAAGGGTGGGGGATACATCCAATCTCCTCCTCCTCCTCCTCCTCCTTCAACACCAGAAAGTCCACCCTCCAAAGCAGCCATTTTCTTCAGAGAAACTGATCTTGGTCATGTAGAGATAAACTGTGTCATGGGAAATCTCCAGGTGCCGGAATCAAAGCAGGCTCATGTGGTGTAGCAGTTGGAGTGCTGAACTCGGATCTGGGAGACACAGGTACAAATCCTGCCTCTGCTGGGGAAACCCGTTGGGGTAACCTTGGGCCAGGCACCATCCCTTGATCTTAACCTTACTCTGGGGTGGTTGCTATGAGGAGGGTTAGATTGATGTGAGCCAGGGCTCTTTTTGTAGAAAAAGCCGAGCAGGAACTCATTAGCATAATAGGCCACACCCAACAGCAGGAACTCATTAGCATATTAGGCCACACCCCTGCCAGCACAGCTCATTACCACATTAGGCCACACCCCCATGTTACCAGAAGTGTGGTCATCCAGCCACACCCACCTTTTGCTTGTTATTCTGTTTACCTTGTTTGTTGTCAAAACCCAGGGCTTTTTTGTAGCAGGAACTCCTTTGCATGTTAGGCCGCACACCCCTAATGTAGCCAATCCTAATGAGTTTCTGCTGTTGGGTGTGGCCTGTTATGCTAATGAGTTCCTGCTGGGCGTGGTCAACTCAGGAGCCAGCCGGAACTCCGTTCCTCTGTGTTCCTGCCCCAAAATAGCCCTGATGTGAGCTGATTTGAATCCCCATTGGAGAGAAAAGCAGGGTATATATATATTTGTTTTAAAATGTGAGGGAGAGGGTAGTTGTTTTGTGAAACACGTTGAGGAGTACTGAAGTTCTCAGCCGTTAAGAACGTAAGAGAAGCCATGTTGGATCGGGCCATTGGCCCATTCAGTCCAACACTCTGTGTCACACAGTGGCCCAAACCCAGGTGGCACCAGGAGGTCCACCAGCAGGGCCAGAACTCCAGAAGCCTTCCCACGGTTGCCCCCCAAGCACCAAGAATATAGAGCATCACTGCCCCAGGCATAGTGTTTCCACCTACACCTTTGGCTAATAGCCACGGAGGGACCTCTGCCCGATCCCCTCTTGAAGTTGTGTATGCTTGTAGCTGCCACCATTTCCCGCAGCAGTAAATTCTACATGCTAATGGGTGAAGAAGTAACCTGCCCCTTCCCTACCTTGCCGTCTGTCCCCTGAAGTAATTTTTCCTCCAGTCTGGCCCTAGTGGTCCTGGTTGGGCACAAAAGAACTAGTGGGAAGGGCTTTGGGAAGGGAATGCAGTAAGCAATGGCATGGCTAACATACACATTATATTGCACCAACCATCCCCCCCCCCCATTTATTGTGATGATACAGATTTGCTACTGTCACTTGTTGTTTAGCCCCTCTGACTGTTTCTGGTAGCCAGCGGTCATTTCGTAGAAAAAGAGGTGCAGGAGCTCATTAGCATAACTTATTAGCATAACTTATTTGCATATGCCACACCCCCTGACATCACCGGAAGTGTGTCAGAAGGCAACACCCACCGCTCAGGCTCCACTGGACTGTTTTGGATTGCTAGCTATTGGGGGGTGGGAATGCACTGATCTGCCCTCACAGAGGAGGGAGAGCTTGTACCTGAAGGCAGGATGGGGGGGGCTCTGCAACTTACCTGGCTGCTTCTTGCTCTGACTGAGAGCTGCTGGGAACAGGGGGTGGGGCTTGTTGCATGTGTCCGCCCCCTGAGCGCTCCCGCAGGAAATGACCCCGGCTGGTAGCATCTAAATTTACCAGTATTTGGAGGCACTGAAGGGTTGGGGTGTGTGTGAACAAACGGAGATTTCATCCCAGCAAGAAGAAAATGGTGTTGACTGGGCTGAATACAACCTGGAAGTGGGCTAAACAGGGCTGTACTCCCCTGGAAGAAGCAGTTTGGAGATACCACGATCCCTCAACTTCTTGACTCCCTTCTTAATGCCTTCCTGGCTTCCTGGCTTTTTCCCTTCCTTCATCCTCCTAGTGGACTGTCTCACTGAAAAGTGAGGATTCTGTGCATTCTGTGGAATAACTACTACAAGGGGTCATTTCGTAGAAAAAGAGGTGCAGGAGCTCATTAGCATAACTTATTTGCAACACCCCCTGACATCACCGGAAGTGTGTCAGAAGGCAACACCCACCGCTCAGGCTCCACTGAACTGCTTTGGATTGCTAACTATTGGGGGGGTGGGGAACGTGAAGATCTGCCCTCGCAGAGGAGGTTCGCCATCGCTTTCCTTCCAAGGAGCAGGCGTCTTTTAATTTCATGGCTGCTGTCACAGTCTGTGGTGATCTGGGATCCCAGGAACGTGTCTATATCTCCTGTGTTTCATGCTATATAGATCTTGTTGCTGTGTTGTTATCACTTTATTTGTTACTTTAATGTTTCATCATTGCTCGTTGACTTTATATTCTATAAAACGTTTAGAGAGAGAGAAAAAATTGGGGGAATCCCCCACTCCTGCCTGGGGATTGGCAACCCTAGAGCTGGGTCAGGCTAGCCATCAATGGGAGTGCTAAACCAAAATTAAATGTGATTTATAAAAAGCAGGAAGGCTGACATGAGACCAAGGATCAGCCTTCCTGCATGGGTCATTCACAGATTCAGAAATGTGGTCCAAAGCAAATTGAGAATTGCCTTTTTTTTCTTCCCCTCCACACACCTCTGCCCCTACAGTGAGACAAAGGATGAAAAGCATTTTAAGTGACAGATGACAATTCAGCCTTGCTTTAAAAAAAAAAAGCAGTAATTTTCAGATTGTGTTTTTGGAAACCTTGGAAATTTATTTGCAAGAGAAGACACGAGGGAAGCCCGTTGCTCAGGGACAGGAAATGACCCCGGCTGGTAGCTTGTGGAGAGCTTGTACCTGAATAAAACTTGGTCTTAAGGGTGTCACTGGACTGTTTTGGATTGCTATCTGGGGGGGGGCATACGCAGATCTACCCTCACAGAGGAAGGAGAGCTTGTACCTGAAAGTGGGCGGGGGGGGGCTCTGCAACTTACCTGGCTGCTTCTTGCTC